>NC_060087.1:74031842-74265685 GCF_922984935.1 Meles meles | reverse complement strand
GAAATCTAAGTCCCAACCTACCACCAAGACCACAATGTTCTCCAAGAATTCACATCTAGATAAGGATCCCAGACCTTCAATATTAGGGATGTGAAAGAGACCATACCCTTAGATATAAAGGGGGATTTTAATGCTAAGTACAAATTTCACTTTATAGATTTTACATTTTTAGTATGTAGATTTTAGTGGAAGTTTTATTATCAAATGTGCCTTAAAATAGATATACATGGGACACCTGGGTGGCTCAAATGATTAAGCATCTGCCTTCAGTTTGGGTCATGATCTCTGGGTCCTGGGATCAAGCCCCATCCCATGCTGCCAGCTCCATGGGGAAGCTGCTTCTCCTGTTCCCTCTGCTTCTCCCCATGCTTGTGATCTCTCTGTCTCTGTCTCTCTCTCTCTCTCTCAAATGCATAAATTAAAAATCTTTAAAAATTAAAAAATAAATAAAATAGACATAATAACAGAAGAAATTATAAAAATAGTCAAAAACTTCTTCAAAACTGTACCTGGTCCAAATGACTTTACAGGTAAGTTCCCTCAAAAATACAAGGGGCACAAAAGATGAATAATCTAATTTTAAAAATGGGCAGAAGACATTAATAGACATTTTTCCAAAGAAGACATACAGGTGACCCAACAGACACGTGAAAAGATGCTCAACATCACTTATCATCAGTGAAATACAAATCAAAACTAAAAGGAGACATCACATCACACTTGTCAGGATGAAAAAATCAATGACACAGAAAACAACAAGTGTTGGCAAGAATGCGGAGAAAGGGGGACAATCTTGCACAGTTAGTGGGAAAGCAAACTGGTGCAGCCAGTCTGGAAAACACTATGCAGATTCCTCAAAATCTCAAAAAATACAACTACCCTATGATCCAGCAATTGCATTACTAGGTATTTACCAAGAAAACAAAAATACTAATTCAAAGGGATACATGCACCCCAATGTTTATAGTATCATTATATACAACAGCCAAATTATGGAAAGATCCCAAATGTCCATTGACTGATGAATGGATAAAGAAGATGTGATAACCATATATAGTGAAATATTAACCAGCCATAAAAAGAATGAAATCTTGCCATTTACAATAATATGGATGACCCTGGATACTGTTAGGTTAAGCAAAATAAATCAGTAAGAAAAAGACAAATACCATATGATTTCACTCATGCATGAAATTTAAGAAATGAAACAAAAAATCATAGGGAAAAAGAGAAAGAGAAAGAGAAACCAAGAAAAAGACTCAACTATAGAGAACAAACTGATGGTTACAAGGGATGAGATGAGTGGGGAGATGGTTTAAATAGGTGATGGGGATTAAGGAGTGCACCCGTTGTGATGTGTACCATCTGTTGTATGGAAATGCTGAATTACTATATTGTACACCTGAAACTAATATTACACTGTATATCAATGAATTAGAATATATCTAAAAACTCAAAAAATGAAACAAAATAAGAGGGACATATTATTTGTGTCAATTATTTTTGGAAGATAAGGAAGGAAAATTCAATTTCATTCTATTAAGCATATATAACTAACTTGATGTCAAAACTTGAAAACAAATGATGAAATCTAAAAATCAAAGTGATTTATGGATGTAGACATAATGACATTAAATATCAAATAATTAAATTCATGAGTATACTGTGACTGATAACACCATAATCAAAAACAATTTATTCCACAAATGTAATTCCAAATTATGAAACCTATTATTATAATAGTATCCTTTAATAAATCAAATGAGATAACACATACATACATGCACAACATTTTTCTCTAAATGTTGAAGAGATATTTGAGGAAATGAACTATCAATTTTTGGCAAAATTCATAGTAAAATAGGAATGGAAGCAAATTTTTTCTATATGATAATGTACCTTTGTCTCAAACAACCATGGCCATGATTCACTATGTTCCTGTTAAAGAAAAAAAAAGACACAGATGTATACCTTTGCTATTATAACTTAAAACATTTTGGAAATTTCAGCACTAGTATAAAACATGTAAAAGAAATATGACTGAAAGCATGAGAAGTGAGGAAAAATTTTGGGACAAACAATATGATTACTACAAAGAAAATTAAAGAGAGTCAACTGAAAAGTAAATGCCATAATTAGAAGAAACTTACATAATCATTATGGTAACAATATTATAAGGTAAATTCTGATATATCTTTTCTTTGCATATGAAAATCAAAAACCATAGGAAGATTAAATTATTTGCTCAAGATTATACAGCTAGAAAGTGGCAGAAACATGATTTCAT
Organism: Meles meles; assembly: GCF_922984935.1. Lineage (NCBI taxonomy): Eukaryota > Metazoa > Chordata > Mammalia > Carnivora > Mustelidae > Meles > Meles meles. The sequence goes on along the minus strand of NC_060087.1, from coordinate 74,263,398 downwards.
TTTTCATTGTCTATTTTGAACAGTATAGTAGAAAGTACAATTTAAAAATAAGGTCCCATCCCAAAAATAAAATAAAATAAAAATAAACAAGATCACATTAACAAATTCAATTAGAAAACCACAGCACAATGCCATAACTGTAACATGAAATGTAAAGGGCTTAAGTGAAGAAACAATAAGCTTTACAAAACTACATTTAATACTTGAAAAACAAGAGGATGCAGAACAAAATAAATGTTGATCAATTCTAATAAACATACTAATGTGATTATTTAAAAATAAAAACTTGATTACATTTACAGTTTATCAGGAAAAACAAATGCCAAAAATGGTTAAAAAATAGCTTGAAAAAGAATAAGAGAATAACACACAATTTATTAAAATGTGTTTTAAAATTACTAAACATGAAACTGCATGGTGTAGCATAGGAACTAACAAACAGATACAGTAATTGCCAACATTAGTGGATTATTCATTCTATACCAAACATCACTTTCAATAGTTTATGCATATTTGAGGGGGAGAGGCTAAGATGGTAGGAGAGTAGGAGGACCCTCGGCTCCTCTCCTCCCATGAGCACAGACAACTAACAAATCATTCTAAATATGCCAGAAATCAATGTAAAGACTGGCAGAAAAAACCTCCACAACTAAAAGGAGAGAACAAACTACATCAAAGAAGGTAGGGAGTGCAGAGATGTGGTTAAGGGGAGAAACAGAATGAGGATGCTGTGGAGGGGAGGGAGCCATGGCCAATGAAAAAGGCAAGAGAGAGAGAACATAGGAGACTGCAGAAGGCGAATAATTCCCCAAAGCCATGGCCTGGGAAAATGAGAGGAAATAAACTTTGTGAGTCCTTGAAAACAGAGGGACTTAAGGAGTGGAATTTTGAAGGTCAGGGGGCTTCACTGGGATAGAGCCCTGAGAGTTCTGCTATACTCAAGGAGACAAGATAGGCTAAAACCCAGGGGAAGAGTACATGGAAAGAGGAACCTAAAGAAGCCTAAGACATGCAGGGTGGGAGATTATTCATTCTTCTTGGAGCACATACCCAAAAGTCAACATTAACAGAGACACATCTCAAGGGACAAAAGAGCTGGTTGGTGCTATTTCCCTCCTCTGCCCCTCAGCATAAACACAGCCACCTGAGAGAAGCAGCTCAGCCCCAACACTGGCTGCATAACTTGCTTACACCAAGTACCACAGCCCTAGGGTCTGTAGGACTACTCTTCTTAGTCAAGCTTGCCTCAGTCCCAGCACAGAAAGCTCTTTACACAGAAGACCAGCAAAAACACTTGCCCACACCAGGTCCCCTAAACAGAGAATTTAGCAGGGCTTCAATTCTAGTGGAGGTAGTACCAGGTTCCATTTAATAAGCAGACAAATAGATAAAACTCACTACCTTCAGCCTAATGACCAAACACTGCACACTGCAAATAAGGAGACCCTCTACAGACACTGGCATGAAGGTTAGAATAGCCAAAACATAACACCAGAACACACGCACAAACAGCATCCCTCAGAGACACTCTCTGAAGTACTAGGCCCTGGATATCATATGACCTCTTATTCATATAGCTATTACTCGCGGGACCAGGAAGCATAATGAGATTTACTAACACAAACAAGAAAGCAAAGACTTAGACAAAATACCAAGATGGAGGAATTCATCCCAATGAAAAAAACAAGATAATGTCCCAGAGAACTAAGTGAATCATATATAAGTAATGTGCCTAATAGAGAATTAAAAAAAAAAAAATCACAAAGCTACTAGCTGGGCTTGAGAAATGAAAGGAGATCAATACCCCAGAAATAAAAGAGTTAAAAAAGAATTAGAAATTAAAAATTCAATAACAGAGTTCAAAACAGTCTTTTTTTTCAATAATTTCAATCATATTTAATTTCTTTTCAGTGTAACAGAATTCATTGTTTATGCACCACACCCAGTGCTCCATGCAATACATGCCCTCCATAATACCCACCACCTGGCTCCCCCAAGCTCTCACCCCCCGCCCCTTCAAAACCCTCTGGTTGTTTTTCAGAGTCCATAGTCTCTCATGGTTCATCTCCCCTTCCAGTTTCCCTCAACTCCCTCTCCTCTCCATCTCCCCATGTCCTCCATGTTCTTTGTTATGCTCCACAAATAAGTGAGACCATATGATACTTGATTCTCTCTGCTTGACTTATTTAACTCAGCATAATCTCTTCTAGTCCCATCCATGTTGATACAAGAGTTGGGTATTCATCCTTTCTGATGGAGGCATAATACTCCATAGTGTATATGGACCACATCTTCCTTATCCATTCATCCGTTGAAAGGCATATTGGTTCTTTCCACAGTTTGGTGACTGTGGCCATTACTACTATGAACATTGGGGTACTGATGGCCCTTCTTTTCACTATATCTGTATCTTTGGGACAAATACCCAGTAGTGCAATTACAGAGTCATAGGGAAACTATTTTTAATTTCTTGAGGAATCTTCACACTGTTCTCTAAAGTGGCTGCACCAACTTACATTCCCACCAACAGTGTAAGAGAGTTCCCCTTTCTTCACATCTTCTCCAACACACGTCATTTCCTGTCTTGCTAATTTTGGCCATTTTAACTGGTGTAAGGTGGTATCTCAATGTGGTTTTAATTTGAATCTCCCTAATGGCTAGTGAAGATGAACATTTTTCATGTGTCTGATAGTCATTTGTATGTCTTCATTGGAGAAGTGTCTGTTCATGTCTTCTGCCCATTTTTTGACATGATTATCTGTTTTGTGTGTTGAGTTTGAGAAGTTCTTTATAGATCCTGGATCTCAACCTTTTGTCTGTACTGTCATTTGAAAATATCTTCTCCCATTCCGTGGGTTGCCTCTTTGTTTTTTTTGTTTTTTTTTAAGATTTTTATTTATTTATTTGACAGAGAGAGAGATACAAGTAGGCAGAGAATCAGAGAGAGAGAGAGGAGGGGAGCAGGCTCCCCACTGAGCAGAGAGCCCGATGTAGGGCTCAATCCCAGGACCCTGAGATCATGACCTGAGCCAAAAGCAGAGTCTTAACCCACTGAGCCACCCAGGTGCCACTGCCTCTTTGTTTTCTTGACTGTTTTCTTTGCTGTGCAGAAGCTTTTGATCTTGAGGAAGTCCCAAAAGTTCATTTTTACTTTTGTTTCCTTTGCCTTTGGAGACATATCTTGAAAGAAGTTGATGTAGCTGATATCAAAGAGGTATATTTTTTCCTGCTTTGTCCAATATTAGTTGACCATCAAGTTGAGAGTCCATTTCTGGGCCCTCTACTTTGTTCCACTAGTCTATGTGTCCGGTTTTGTGCTAGTACCCTGCTATCTTGGTACAGGCAAGGTGCACCCTGGAATGCTTCTGAGCAATCAAGAGTCCCCACCCAAACAAAAGAAAAAAGAAAGTAAAAAGAGAGAGAGAGAGAGAGAGAGAGAGAGAATAAAAGAAAGATAAAAGAGAAGGCCCAGCCCAAATGGGCCCCAAGGTAAGATTTTATGAAGTATAAAAACAAAAACAGACAAACAAAAAGACTGATAAAAGTAGATGACAAGAGGAAAAAAAAATAAATATGTAAAAATAAAACAAAACAAATCAAAACAAAACAGAACCTCGTCAAAAAGAACCCCAAGTATAAGATTGATATACTACCAGGACAAACACAAATACACAGAAACACTGGCAGAAGAAAAAGATGGGAGAGTGGTTATAAATTCTCAGTGTGTGCAAGGAAGGTTATTTTGATTCTTCTTGGATGTATCTTGATATCTTTGTTAAAGGACTCAACTTTCCTAAGATAAAGGGGCATTAAAAACTGGTTTACTTATAGGGGTAGCATTCATTCAGGAAAGGGGATTACCTTGAAGTTTAACTCTATATGAATATTAAAAAATAAAAATAAAAAAGAATAAACTAAACTAAACTAAACTAAAATTTAAAAATTAAAAAATAGAAAAGTGAAAGGAAAACACAGGTATATGTATCAAAAAGTTTAGGTTAAAAGGTTATTATGGAATTTGATGTACTGGACATCTCACTGTGATGGTAAATAGGTTAAAAAATTATCTATAAAAAAATGAACCAGAATAGTGGGAACAGATTAAAAATAAAATTTGTATCTATGATGTAATGGTGGTTGTTCTCTTGTTTTTTTTTTTTTTTTTTTTTTTGGTTTGTTTTCTGGGGGAGGGGCCTGCCATGTGGTTTTTCAGACACTGTTCCCTGAGTTAACTCCTCCTGACCCTATCAAGTGGGTGGGCTCTGAGGAAACTGGTTTTTCAGGCTTTTGTTCTCTGGAGGTTTTTTCGTTTGTTCTTCGTTTCTTTTCTCTCACCTTGGCAGCTTTTGATGGTTTTTGGAGCTTTAGAGGAAAGCAAACTCCCCCCAGACCTCCCTCTCAGAGAGAAGCCTCAGTCTGTTCCACTCTGTGTGCTCCAGAGCACATAAATTCCCCCTGGCCACTGGCAGAGCATGTTTCCAGTCACGGTCTCTGGGGACACAGGAACTCCTGCTTGTACTCCAAACCATGAAAGCTGTGGCTATCTGGGCAGCTCCAGACCACCAGAGAGGTTCCAAGCAGTGATAATGCACTGAGATTTTCCCACTGGCCCAGGCTGGGAGTGCTCAGACTCTCTGGGTCCGAGAGTGCTGGGTGGTGCCTGGCATGCACCTTTCTCAGGGAAGGGTGAGGGGCTCAACTCAGACTCAGTAGCACAGTGCACGGAGAGTGCAAAAGGCTGTGGTTCTGCCAGCTGGCTGGCATGGCTCCCTGCCCCTCATGGGAGCTGCCATCCAGATGCTCTCAGGTACCCTAGTGGCTCAGGGACCAAGACATGGTTTCTTTGCCACACACTCTCTGGCTCAGCGCCAGGGGTAGTTGTCCTGGGTCCAGGGACTTAAGCCCCTATCCCTAACTGCCCTGATTCCCACAAGTTACCCCCATGATCCTTTGCTCTTTTTGAGTGCTTTAAACCTGACTCCAAGTTAATGCTGATTCCCCAGTCCCAGGACACTCACATATTGGGGTATTACTTTCCAATGGGTCACTTCTGTTGGCTCCCTCCCCCTTTTGTTTATCTTCCGATATTAGTCCGATGTTCCCACTCCACTTTTCCTGCCCACTGGCGTCTTCTGCCCCCATAGAGATCCAGCCATGTATAATTCTAATCTCAGGCTGATTTCATGGGTGATCAGAGCTCTTTGGTAGGTAATCAGCTCACTTTAGGGTACAGGTTGAAACGGCACCTCTTCCTACTTCCCCGCCATCTTGTCCGGTCTCAAAACAGTCTTAATGCAATTAACAAAAGCTAGAAGAAGCAGAGAAATTAGTAAGTGATATACAAGACAAAATAATGGAAAATAATAAACCTGGACCAAAAAAGAGAAAGAACAGCTATCTGGAACAAGACTAAACTTAGTAAATAGTGACTGCGTCAAACACAATGATATTCATATTATAGGAGTCCAGAAGAAGAAGAGAAGAAATGAAGCAGAAAATTTATTTGAGGAGATAATAGTGGAAAAATTCCTTAATCTGGGGAAGGAAATAGACATATAAATCCAGGAGGAACAGAGAACTCCCATCAAAATCAACAAAAGCATGTCAACACCAGGACATATTATAAATAAATTTGCAAAATATAGCTATGGAGAAATAGATTCTTAAAAGCAGCAAGAAAAAATAAGCCCTTATTGACAAGGGAAAATCCATAAGATTATCTGTATATTTCTCAACAAAATCTTGGCAAGCCAGAAGGGAATGACATGATATTTTCTAAGTTGTGAAGGGGAAAAATCTGCAACCATAAATAATCTATCAGCAAGGCTGCCATTCAGAATAGAAGGAAAGATAGTTTCCCAGACAAGCAAAAACTAAAGACTTTCATGACCACTAAACTAGGCCTGCAAGAAACATTAAAGAGGACTGTTTGAGGGGCACCTGGGTGGCTCAGTCGTCAATGTCTGCTTTCAGCTCAGGTACTGATCCCAGGATCCTGGGATCGATCCCCACACTGGATCTCTGCTCAGTGGGAAGCCTGCTTCTCCCTCTCCACTCCCCTTGTTGTGTTTCCTCTCTTGTTGTGTCTCTTTCTGTCAAATAAATAAATAAAATCTTTTAAAAAAAGAGGGACTGTTTGAGTGAAAATGAAAGACCAAAACTATCAGACAAGAATCAAAGAAAATCTCCAAAAACAATGGTAGAACAAGTAATAAAATGGTACTAAACACATGTCTATCAATAATTATTCTGAAAGTCCACAGTCTCTCATGCTTTGTCTCCCCCTCTGATTTCCAGCAACTCACTTCTCATATCCATCTCCCAATGCCCTCCATGTTATTCCTTATATTCCACAAGTAAGTGAAACCATATGATAACTGATTCGCTCTGCTTGACTTCTTTCACTCAGCATAATCTCCTCCAGTCCAGTCCATGTAGATACAAATGTTGGGTATTCATCCTTTCTAATGGAGGCATAATACTCTATTTTATATTTGGACCATACAGTCTTTATTCATCTATTGAAGGGCATCTTGGCTCTTTCCAGTTTGGCAATTGCAGCCATTACTGCTATGAACATTGGGGTACAGATGGACCTTCTTTTCACTACATCTGTATCTTTGGGGTAAATACCCAGTAGTGCAATTGCAGGGTAATAGAGTAGCTCTATTTTTAATCTCTTTTTAATTTTAAAATTAAATTTTAAAATTTTAAAAATAAATTTTAATTTTAAAACTTATTTTTAATTTTTTTTAAATTTCTTAATGAATTTCCAAAATGGCTGCACAAACTCGTATTCCCACAATGGTGTAAGAGTGTTCCTCTTTCTCCACATCCTCTCCAACACTTGTTTTTTTTTTTTCCTGTCTTGTTAATTTTGGCCATTCTCACTGGTGTAAGGTTGTATCTCAATGTGGTTTTGATTTGAATCTCCCTGATGGCTAATGATGATGAACACTTTTTCATGTGACTGTTAGCTTCCACCCCCAAAGTACTAGAACTCATACAGCAATTCAGTAATGTGGCAGGATACAAAACCAAAGTACAGAAATCAGTTGCTGTCTTATACACTAACAATGAAAATATAGAAAGGGAAATTAGAGAAATGATTTACTATAGCACCAAGAACCATAAGATACCTGTAAATAAACCTAACCAAAGAGGTAAATGATCTGTATTTAAGGAACTACAGCACACTCATGAAAGAAATTGAAGACACAAAAGGATGGAAGAGCATTCCATGCTCCTGGATCAGAAGAATAAACATTGTTAAAATGTCTATACTGTCTAAGCAATCTATAGTTTCAATGCCATCCCGGTCAAAATTTCACTGGCATTTTTCAAGAGCTGGAACTAACACTCCTAAAATTTGCATGGAACCAGAAGAGACCCCAAATTGCTAAGGAAATGTTGAAAAAGAAAAACAAAAACTCGGAGGAATCACTTTGCCTGATTTACAGCTTTACTACAAAGCTGTGATCACCAAGACAGCATGGTACTGGCACAAAAACAGACATGTAGACCAGTGGAACAGAGTAGAGAGCCCAGATATGGACCCTTAACTCAATGGTCAACTAATCTTCAACAAAGCAGGAAAAACTATACATTGATAAAAAAAAGAGACAGTCTCTTCAATAAATGGAGCTGGAAAATGAGCAGCTATGTATAAAGAATGAAACTTGACCATCCTCTTACACCACACACAAAGATAAACTCGAAATGGATAAAAGAGCTCAACACGAGGCAGGAATCTGTCAAAATCATAGAGGAGAACATAGGCGGTAACCTCTTCGACATCGGCCACAGTAACTTCTTTCAAGACATATCGCTAAAGGCAAAGGAAACAAAAGTGAAAATGAACTTTTCAGACTTCATCAAGATCAAAAGCTTCTGTACAGCAAAGGAAAACAGGCAACAAAACAAGGAGGCAACCCACAGAATGGGAGACGATATTTGCACAAAACACTACAAACAAAGGACTTATATCCAAGATCTATAAAGAACTCCTCAAATACAACACTCAAAAATAGATAATCAGGGGTGCCTGGGTGGCTCAGTGGATTACGCCGCTGTCTTTGGCTCAGGTCATGATCTCAGGGTCCTGGGATTGAGCCCCACATCGGGCTCTCTGCTCCGCAGGGAGCCTGCTTCCTCCTCTCTCTCTGCCTGCCTCTCTGCCTACTTGTGATCTCTCTCTCTGTCAAATAAATAAATAAAATCTTTAAAAAATAGATAATCACATCAAAAAAATGTACAGAAGACATGAACAGACACTTCTCCAAGGAAGACTTGCAAATATATTTTCAAAATCTGTAGGTCGCATTTTGGTTTTGTTGACTTGTTCTTTCACTCTGTAGAAGCATTTTATTTTGATGAAGTCCCAATAGTTTATTTTTTATTTTGTTCCCCTTGCCTCAAGACTCGTATCTAGTAAAATATTGTGAGGGTCAATGTCAAAAGGGTTACTACCTCTGCTCTTATCTAGGATTTTAATGGTTTCCTGTCTCACATTTAGGTCTTTAATCCATTTTGCATTAATTTTTGTAAATGGCTGAATACAGTGGTCCAGTTTCATGTTTTTGCATGTAGCCGTCCAGTTTTCCCAAAACCATTTATTGAAAAGACTGTATTTTTCCTATTGGATATCCTTTCTTTGTTACAGATTAATTGGTCGTATAGTTGTGGTATCATTGCAGGGTTTTATATTCTCTTCTACTAATCTATGTATCTATTTGTCTGCATGATATAGTTTAAAATCCAGAATTGTTAGGCCTCCAGCATTGCTTTTCTTTTCAAGGATGATATGACTATATTGCTATTTGGGGTCTTTTTTGGTTCCATACAAATTTTAGGATTGTTTGTTCTAGCTCTGTGAAAATGTTGGCAGTATTTTGACAGAGATTGCATTATATGTGTAGATTGGTTTGGGTAATATAGATATTTTAACAATATTTGTTCTTTTGAACATGTAAAGCATGTGATTTTTTTTTCATTTCTTTGTGTCCTCTTCAGTTTTTTTCATCAGTGCTTTACAGTTTTCACAGTATAGATCTGTTACCTCTTTAGTTATGTTTACTCCTAAGAATCTTATGGGTCTTGATGCAATTGTAAATGGAATTGATTCCTTGATTTCTTTTTCCATTGTTTTATTATAGGTGTACTGGTGTATAACAATGCAACAGATTTCATTTTTATTTTTTTATTATTTTTTTAAATTTTTTTATAAACATATAATGTATTATTAGCCCCAGGGGTGCAGGTCTGTGAATTGCCAGGTTTACACACTTCACAGCACTCGCCATAACAATACAATAGATTTCAGTATATTCATTTTGTATCCTGTGGCATTAGTAGATCTATTTATCAGTTCTTTTTTTTTGTTTGTTTGTTTGCTTGTTTTGGTTTGGTTTTTGTTTGTTTGTTTTTGGAGCCTTTCAGGTTTTCTAAATATAGTATCATGTCATCTGCAAACACTGAAAGTTTTAACTTCTTCCTTGCCAGTTTGGATACATTTTATTTATTTTCTTTTCTGGGTGCTATGGCTAGGACTTCCAGTGATATGTTAAATAATAGTGGTGAGAGTGGACATCCCTGTCTTGCTCCTGATAATAGAGGAAAAGGTCTCAATTATTGATACCTCACTGAGGATGATATTTGTGTGACATTTTGTATATGGCTTGTAATATATAGAGGTATGTTCCTTTTCTCTAACCCTACTTTGTTGAGGGTTTTTATCATGAACTAATGTTCTACTATTCCAAGTGCTTTTTCTGCATCTATTGAAAGGATCATATTGTTCTTATACTTCCTTTTATTTACTTTATTTTTTTTATTTATTTGACAGAGAGAAATCACAACTAGGCAGAGAGGCAGGCAGAGAGAGAGGAGGAAGCAGGCTGCGCGGAGCAGAGGGCCCAATGTGGAGCTCAATCCTAGGACCCTGGGATCATGACCTGAGCGGAAGGCAGAGGCTTTAACCCACTGAGCCACCCAGGCGTCCCTACTTCCTTTTATTAATGTGGTATATCACCTTCATTGATTTGCAAATGTTGAACCACCTTTCTTGCAGTCCAGGAATAAATCCCACTTCCTCATGGTGAATGATTTTGTGTTTGTTTGTGCGTATGTGTGTGTGTGTGGGTGTGTGTGCGTGCTTGCGTGAATGATTGATTTAATATGCTCATGGATTCGGTTGGCTAGTATTTTTTTTAGTTTAATTTTTTTTTCCATTTTATTTATTTTTTCAGCGTAACAGTATTCATTCTTTTTGCACAAAACCCAGTGCTCCATGCAAAACGTGCCCTCCCCATTACCCACCACCTGTTCCCCCAACCTCCCACCCCTGACCCTTCAAAACCCTCAGGTTGTTTTTCAGAGTCCATAGTCTCTTATGGTTCGCCTCCCCTCCCCAATGTCCATAGCCCGCTCCCCCTCTCCCAATCCCGCCTCCCCCCAGCAACCCCCAGTTTGTTTTGTGAGATTAAGAGTCATTTATGGTTTGTCTCCCTCCCAATCCCATCTTGTTTCATTTATTCTTCTCCTATCCCCCTACCCCCCCATGTTGCTTCTCCATGTCCTCATATCAGGGAGATCATATGATAGTTGTCTTTCTCCGATTGACTTATTTCACTAAGCATGATACGCTCTAGCTCCATCCACGTCATCGCAAATGGCAAGATTTCATTTCTTTTGATGGCTGCATAGTATTCCATTGTGTATATAGAACTCATTCCTATTCTCCTGAAACTGTTCCAAAAAATAGAAATGGAAGGAAAACTTCCAAACTCATTCTATGAGGCCAGCATCTTCTTGATCCCAAAACCAGACAAGGATCCCACCAAAAAAGAGAACTACAGACCAATATCCTTGATGAACACAGACGCAAAAATTCTCACCAAAATACTAGCCAATAGGATTCAACAGTACATTAAAAGGATTATTCACCACGATCAAGTGGGATTTATTCCAGGGCTGCAGGGTTGGTTCAACATCCGCTATTCAATCAATGTGATAGAACACATTAATAAAAGAAAGAACAAGAACCATATGATACTCTCAATAGATGCTGAAAAAGCATTTGACAAAGTACAGCATCCCTTCCTGATCAAAACTCTACAAAGTGTAGGGATAGAGGGCACATACCTCAATATTATCAAAGCCATCTATGAAAAACCCACCGCAAATATCATTCTCAATGGAGAAAAACTGAAAGCTTTTCCATTAAGGTCAGGAACACGGCAGGGATGTCCATTATCACCACTGCTATTCAACATAGTATTAGAAGTCCTAGCCTCAGCAATCAGACAACAAAAAGAAATTAAAGGCATCCAAATTGGTAAAGAAGAAGTCAAACTATCACTCTTCGCAGATGATATGATACTATATGTGGAAAACCCAAAAGACTCCACTCCAAAACTGCTAGAACTTGTACAGGAATTCAGTAAAGTGTCAGGATATAAAATCAATGCACAGAAATCAGTTGCATGTCTGTACACCAACAAGAAGACAGAAGAAAGAGAAACTAAGGAGTCAATCCCATTCACAATTGTACCCAAAACTATAAGATACCTAGGAATAAACCTAACCAAAGAGACTAAGAATCTATACACAGAAAATTATAAAGTACTCATGAAAGAAATTGAGGAAGACACAAAAAAATGGAAAAATGTTCCATGCTCCTGGATTGGAAGAATAAATATTGTGAAAATGTCTATGCTACCTAAAGCAATCTACACATTTAATGCAATCCCTATCAAAATACCATCCATTTTTTTCAAAGAAATGGAACAAATAATCCTAAAATTTATATGGAACCAGAAAAGACCTCGAATAGCCAAAGGAATATTGAAGAACAAAGCCAAAGTTGGTGGCATCACAATTCCGGACTTCAAGCTCTATTACAAAGCTGTCATCATCAAGGCAGCATGGTACTGGCACAAAAACAGACACATAGATCAGTGGAACAGAATAGAGAGCCCAGAAATCGACCCTCAACTCTATGGCCAACTCATCTTCGACAAAGCAGGAAAGAATGTCCAATGGAAAAAAGACAGCCTTTTTAGTTTAATTTAATTTAATTTAATTTTGTGTGTATGTGTGCTCCAAAATTCATTGTTTAGGCACCACACCAAGTGCTCCATGCAATACGTGCCCTCCTTAATACCCACCACTATGCTCACCCTAGCCCTCACACCCCTCTCCTTCAAAGCCCTGTTTGTTTCTCATACTCCACATTCTCTCATGCTTTGTATCCCCTTCCGATTCACAGAAAATCACTTCTCACATCCATCTCCCAATTCCCTCTGTTTTATTCCTTATGCTCCATAAGTAAGTGAAACCATATGATAACTGACTCTCTCTGCTTGACTTCCTTCACTCAGCATAACCTACTACAGTCCCGTCCATGTTGATACAAAGGTTGGGTATTCATTCTTTCTGATAGAAGCATAATTCATTCTTTCTGATAGAAGACGATATGGACCATATCGTCTTTATCCATTCATCCATTGTAGGGCATCTTGGCTCTTTCCACAGTTTGGTGACTGTGGCCATTGCTGCTATAAACATTGAGGTAACAGATGGCCCTTCTTTTTACTACATCTGGATCTTGGGGGTAAATACCCAGCAGTGCAACTACAGGGTCAGAGGGTAACTCAATTTTTAATTTCTTGAGGAATCTCCACACTGTTTTCCAAAGTGGCTGCACCAACTTGCATTCCACCAACAGTGAAGAGGATTCCCCTCTCTCCATATCCTCTTCAACACTTGTTTTCTCCTGTCTTGTTGATTTTGGCCATTCTCCCTGGTGTAAGGTGGTATCTCAATGTGGTTTTTTTTTATTTTTTTATTTTTTTAAAGATTTTATTTTTATTTATTTGACAGAGAGAGAGATCACAAGTAGGCAGAGAGGCAGGCAGAGAGAGAGGAGGAAGCTCGATCTCAGGACCCTGAGATGTGGGGCTCGATCTCAGGACCCTGAGATCATGACCTGAGCCGAAGGCAGTGGCTTAATCCACTGAGCCACCCAGGCGCCCCCTCAATGTGGTTTTGACTTGAATCTCTCTAATGGCTAATGCTGATGAACATTTTTTCATATGTCTGTTAGTCATTTGTATGCCTTCTTTGAAGAAGTGTCTGTTCATGTATTCTGTACATTTTTTGATGTGATTATCTGTTTTTGAGTATTGAGTTTGAGGAGTTCTTTATAGATCTTGGATATCAGCCCTTTGTTTGTAATGTCATTTGTGAATATCTTCTCCCATTATGTGGGTTGCCTCTTTGTTTTGTTGACTGTTGTCCTTTGCTCTACAGAAGCTTTTGATCTTGATGAGGTCCCAAAAGTTCATTTTCACTTTTGTTTCCTTTGCATTTGGTGACATGTCTTGAAAGAACTTACTGTGCCTGATGTCGAAGAGGTTACTGCCTATGTTCTCCTCTATGATTTTGATAGATTCCTGCCTCGTGTTGAGCTCTTTTATCCATTTCAAATTTATCTTTGTGTATGGTGTAAGAGGATGGTCAAGTTTCATTCTTCTATACATAGCTGCCCATTTTCCAGCTCCATTTATTGAAGAGACTGTCTTTTTCTCCAGTGTGTAGTTTTTCCTGCTTTGTTGAAGATTAGTTGACCACTGAGTTGAGGGTTCATATGTGGGCTCTCTACTCTGTTCCACTGGTCTACATGTCTGTTTTTGTGCCAGTACCATGCTGTCTTGGTGATCACAGCTTTGTAATAAAGCTGGAAATCAGGCAAAGTGATTCCTCCGAGTTTTTGTTTTTCTTTTTCAACATTTCCTTAGCAATTTGGGGTCCTTTCTGGTTCCATGCAAATTCTAGGTTTGCTCGTTCTAGGTCTTTGGAAAAACACCAGTGGAATATGGTTTGGGATGGCATTGAAAGTATGGATTGCTCTAGGCAGTATAGATGTTTTAACAATGTTTATTCTTCCAATCCATAAGCATGAAATGCTTTTCTATCTTTTTTGTCTTCTTCAGTTTCTTTCATGAATGTTTTGTAGTTCCCTGAGTACAAATCCTTTACCTCTTTGGTTAGATTTATTCCCAGGTACCTTATGGTTCTTGGTGCTGTAGTAAATGGAATTGAGATTCTCTAATTTCCCTTTCTACATTTTCATTGTTAGTCTATAAGACAGAAACTGTACATTGATTTTGTATCCTGTAACATTACTGAATTGCTGTATGAGTTCTAGTAGTTTGGAGGTGGAGTCTTTTGGGTTTTCCATATAAAGCATCATGTTATATGTGAAAAGAGAGAGTCAAATATATGGATGCTATAGAGTATCCTACTAAGGAATGGATGGGTCAACCAGGAAATTAAAGAAGAATTTTAAAAACTCATGCAAATAAATGAAAATGAAAATACAACTGTTCAAAATCTGTGGGACAGAACAATGACAGTCCTGAGAGAAAAGTATAAAGCAATACATGGCTTTCTCAAGAAATAAGTAAGGTCTCAACTCCACAACCTAACTCTACACCTAAAAGAACTGGAGAAAGAACAGCAAAGAAAGCCTAAATGCAGCAGGAAAAGAGAAATAATAAAGATTAGGGCAGAATTAATGTAGTAGAAACCAAAAGTACAGGCGGATAAATCAATGAATCTAGAAAGTGGTTCTTTTAAAGAATTAATGATTGGTCAGACTTATGAAAAAAAAAAAAGAAATGGACCCAAATTAATAAAATCATGAGTGAAAGAGGAGAGATCACAACCAACACCAAAGAAATACAAACAATTATCAGAACACATTATGAACAACTATACACTAGCAAATTTGACAATCTGGAAGAAGTGGGTGCATTCCTAGGGACCTATAAACTAGCAAAATTGAACCAGGATGAAATAGAAAACATGAACAGACCTATAATGAGTAAGGATATTGAAGCAGTCTTCAAAAATCTCCAAACAAACAAGAGCCCAGTGCCAGACGGCTTCCCAGGGGAATTCTACAAAACATTTAAAGAAGAATTAATACCTATTCTTCTGAAACTGTTCCAAAAAATGGAAATGGAATTAAAACTCCCAAACTAATTTTATGAAGCCAGCATTACCTTGATCCCAAAACCAGACAAAGACCCCATCTAAAAGGAGAATTACAGACCAATATCCTTGATGAACACGGATGCAAAAATTCTCACCAAAATACTAGCCAATACAATCCAACAGTACATTAAAAGTGTTATTCAACACAACCAAGTTAGATTTATTGCTGGGCTACAAGGTTGTTTCAACATCTGCAAGTCAATCAATGTGATACAATATATAAGTAAAAGAAAGAATAAGACCAATATGCTACTCTCAATAGATGCTGAAAAGCATTTGACAAAGTAGAGCATCCGTTCTTTTCTTTCTTTTTTTCTTTAAGATTTTTATTTTATTTATTTTACAGACAGAGATTACAGGTAAGCAGAAAGGCAGGCAGAGAGAGAGGAGGAAGCAGGGCCTCTGCTGAGGAGAGAACCTGACGTGGGGCTCAATCCCAGGACCCTGGGATCATGACCTGAGCCGAAGGCAGAGGTTTTACCCCACTGAGCCACCCAGGTGCCCGAGCATCCTTTCTTGATCAAAACTCTTCACAGTGTAGGCATAGAGGGAACATACCTCAATATCAACAAAGCCATCTATGAAAAACCCACCGCAAATAACATTCTCAATGGGGAAAAACTGAAAGCTTTTCTGCTAAGGTCAGGAACACAGCAGGGATGTCCGCTATCACCACTGCTATCCCACAGTGTATTAGAAGTCCTAGTCTCCACAATCAGACAACAAAAATAAATAAAAGGCATCTGAATTGGCAAAGAAGAAGTCAAATTCTTACTCTTTGCAGATGATATGATACTTTATGTGGAAAACCCAAAAGACCCCACTCCGAAACTGCTAGAACTCATACACGAATTCAGTACAGTGACAAGATATAAAATTAATTCACAGAAATCAGTGCATTTCTATACACCAACAGCAAGACAGAAGAACGAGAAATTAAGGATTTAATTCCATTTACAATTGCACCCAAAACCATAAGATGCTTAGGAATAAAGCTTACCAAACAAGCAAAGATTCTGTATTCTGAAAATTATAAAGTACTCATGAAAGAAATTGAGGAAGATAGAAAGAAATGGAAAAACGTTCCATTCTCATGGATTGGAAAAACAAATATTGTGAAAATGTCTATGCTACCTAAAGCAACCTACACATTTAATGCAACCCCTATCAAAATACTATCATTTTTTTTTTCAAAAAATGGAACAAATAATCCTAAAATTTATATAGAACCAGAAAAGACACCGAATAGCCAGAGGAATGTTGTAAAGGGAAGCCAAAATTGGTGGCATCACAGTTCCAGACTTCAAGCCCTATTACAAAGCTATAATCATCAAGACAGTATGGTAGTGACACAAAGAACAATGGAACAGAACAGAGAGCCCAGAAATTGACCCTCAGCTCTATAGTCAACTAATCTTCGACAAAGCAGTAAACAATGTCCAATGGAAAAATGACAGTCTCTCCAACAAATGGTGTTGGGAAAATAAGGCAGCCATATGCAGAAGAAGGAAACTGGACCATTTCCTTCCACCACACACAAAAACAGACTCAAATTGGATGAAATACCTCAGTGTGAACCAGGAATCCATCAACATCCTTTAGGAGAACACAGGCAGCAACCTCTTTGACCTCAGCCACAGCAACTTCTTCCTAGAAATACCACCAAAGGCAAGGGAAGCCAGGGCAAAAATGAACTATTGGTTCATCAAGTTCAAAAGCTTTTGCACAGCAAAGGAAATGGTCATCAAATCCAAAAGACAATAAATAGAATGGGAGAAAATATTCACAAATGACATTTCAGATAAAGGGTTAGTTTTATATATATATAGTTATATATATATATATATACGTTTATATATATATATGTATGTGTATATATATATATATACACACATATTTATATATATATAATTATATATATATTATATATATTATATATATAATAATAATATATAATATATATTATAATATTAATATAATTATTATATTAATTAATATAATTAATATTATATTAATAATTAATATATAATTATAATTATATATTATTTATTATTTATTATATATATTATATATAATATTATATATTATTTATTATATTTAATTATTAAATATTTTATTTATTATATTTAATTATTAAATATTTTATTTAATGATTATTAATAATTAATAAATTTTATAATTTATTTATTTTATTAATTTATAATAAATTTTATTAATTTATAATAAATTAATAATCAATAAATATTAAATATTTATTTAATTTTTATTTAATTAGATTAATTAAATTTAATTTGGTTTAATTAATTATAAAATAATTAATAAATATTAAAATATTTATTATTAAATATTAATGTATTTATTATATTTGATATATATTAAATATATAATATATATTTAATATATAATATTATTTATTATAATTAATTATAATAATTAATAATTAATATAATTAATATAATTAAATATAATAATAATATATAATATATATATTATATATACGTATATTTATATATATATTTTTTATATGTATATATATATTTATATATATTTTTATATATATTTATTTATATATATTTATATATATATAAAATATATAAATATATATTTATATATATATAAATAAATATATATATTTATATAAATATATATTTATATATAATATATATATTATATACACATATATTTATATATATATATATTATATATACATATATTTATATATATATTATATATACATATATTTATATTTATATATATATATAATATATATGTTATATATACATATATGTATATATATATATATAATATATATATATATATAAAGAACTTATCAAACTCAACACCCAAAGAGCAAATGATCCAATCAAGAAATTGACAGAATACATGAACAGATATTTTGGCAAAAAAGACATCCAAATGGGCAACAGAGACATGAAAAATTGCTCAACATCACTCAGCATCAGAGATATACAAATCACAACCACAATGAATGCCACCTCACAGAAGTCAGAATGGCTAAAATTAACAAGTCAGGAAATGACAGATGTTTGCGAGTATGAGGAGAAAGGGAACATTCCTATATTGTTGGTGAGAATGTAAGCTGGTGCAGCCAGTCTGGAGAACAGTATGGAATTTCCTCAAAGAGTTGAAAATGTAGTTACCCTACAACCCAGCAATCACACTACTGGGTAGTTACCCTAAAGATACAAATATAGTGATCCAAAGGGACAAGTGCACCCAAATGTTTATAGCAGCAATGTCCACTGTAGCCAAACTATGGAAAGAACCTAGATGTCCTTCAACAGATGAATGGATAAAGAAGAAATGGTATATATATACAATACAATATTATGTAGTCATAAAAATAAATGAAATCTTGCCATTTGCAATGACATGGATGGAACTAGAAGGTATACTATGTGAAAAAAGTCAATCAGAGAAAGACAATTGTCATATGATTTCTCTGATATGAGAAATTTGAGAAGCAGGGTAAGGGGTCATAGGTGGTAGGGAGGGAAAAAATGAAACAAAGTGGGATGAGATGGGAGACAAACCATAATAGATTCTTAATCCCATGAAACAGAGTTGCTGGAAAGTGGGGGGTTAGGGATAGGGTGGCTGGGTTATGGACATTGGGGAGGGTATGTGCTATGGCCAGTGCTATGAAATGTGTAAGCCTGATGATTCACAAACCTGTAGCCCTTGGGAAAATAATACATTATATGTCAATAATTTTAAAAAATAGGTACACAGCTACTAAGTAATTGTCTATATGACTTCAAAAGCTGCACTCTAAAACACTGTATTGCGTGTAGTGAAATACAAAGCTCACAGACTGAAGAAAGATTAAACACTTAGTATATGATGCTCATGGCATTTCAAGTCAGTATGAAAATGTTGATGAAATTGACTAATTACTATGTTAATAATAATGATAAGAATTGAGGGGTGGACTACTGTTTTCCATCACATAACATACCAAAAGGTAATTTTAATGGGATGAAATATTAAATGTTCCAAGAGAAAAGAAAATGTTTTGGAAGAAAATGTAAGTGAATACTTACATGACTTGGAGGTTTGAAAGTATTTTTCTAAACACAAAGAACAGAATCCAAGAAGAAAAGATTGATAAACCTGACTTCATAAAAATTTAAATATTCTTAATGTAAATAAAAAGAAGGAAACTCAGGTGCAAAATTAAAAAACTATTGACAAATAGAAAAATGGAAAACCTATTGAGGAAAGAAAAAGTTCGATAGAATTAACATAATGTTTTAACAAGATAATATGTGGAACGGAGATATATTCCACAGCTGGATAAAAATGTCAGAAAGCTACTTACTGTACATGGGCAGTATCCGATTTCAGATCCTAAATATTTCAGCTGTGCTTTTAATACTCAAAATATTAGAGGATGGGGTGTTGAAGCTTTCCCTTTTTTGCTTTAACATTTATAGAATTTAACAGATGTACTGTCTTTCATGGGGCTTCACATTAAAAGTTATGAGAACATACACATGGTTTACAACTTTTACTATATACCTTTCCTTGGCCACCAAGTATTTTTAAAGTGTGCCACCTTTTAACCTTTACTTTTTTTTTTAAGTTGAAGGTGATACTTTTTCTATATATGATGAAACTCATGACAGCTGAAGTGAGTGTAATCTCAGATACCAACATTATTATATTTTAAAATCACACTATGGAAAAATCACCTGCATTCTGTCATGTGTCAGATTTACAGTACCTTTTTTTTCCTTTAACTTTTAGCATTAAATAAAAATAAAATTGGGAGCACTGAAAAAAAAATAAGGAAGGGACATGAAATATCATGGAAGGGACAAGAAATATCACAGAGGAAAAACAAATGGCTCTAAACATTTGAAAGTGTTTAATATCTTTAATAAACAATAAAAATTAAAGCACTGATGAGATGTAATTTTCCACCAAGATAGTAAGATTTTTTAAAAGAATAATGTCCAGTTTTGACAACTCATTTAAAAATAGTACTTAGGGAATTAATTACTTCTGCCTTTCTACAAGGTTGTTTTACTGCATGCATTAAGAATCTTATAAACAGCCATGTAAAGCCCCAGTTAAAAAAAAAAGTCTATTTGTAGGATAGAATACAACAGATACACAGAAAAATATTTTTTTAAAAAATGCACTAAATTGCTACATGTGATCTCTCTCTGTTAAATAAATAAAATCTTTAAAAAATACACTAAATTGCAATTGTCTCATTATTTATTTGACTTCCCCACTAAAGTATCGCCCAGAGATTCTATTTAACATATTTTGTTCACATTTTTGTTAAATTCCTCAATGACTAGCACAGAGCCTGGCATGTAATAGGTGCTAATATATATTTTCAAAATAAGTGAATCTGAATTTGAAGATAAGTTAAATGCTCATGGGAAAATGAAAGGACAACAAACTGTCTACAGTTCAATCCTCATTTTTTACTAAAATTATAATAAGTACTTATTTAAGTTCATAGATAAACAACTGGATGAAAATGTTTATACTAACCAGTCATGGCTGGTGAAATCATAAAAGACTTTAGTTTTATCCTTAGAAATGTCCTGTTTTCTCAGTTTTCTTTTTTTAAAGATTTTATTTATTTATTTGAAAGACAGAAATTACAAGTAGGTGGAGAGGCAGGCAGAGAGAGAGAGGAGGAAGCAGGCTCCCTGCTGAGCAGAGAGCCCAATGCGGGGCTCAATCCCAGGACCCTGGGATCATGACCTGAGCCGAAGGAAGAGGCTTTAGCCCACTGAGGCACCCAGGTGCCCCTTCTCAGTTTTCTAACAAGAACATAATTTAAAAAAGAAAAACATAATAAATTATTCTTCATATTATAAGATTTTATAAAATCCCAGCATATTTAACAAATAAGAAAAATGTAATGTGATCAAATAATTTATGTTTTATATACAGAAAAAAATATATAAAGATGAAAACCAGCAAAACTAAACAAATATGGGAAAATTTTAAATTGTGCTTTTCTCTAAAGTGGAAATTCAAATGTAAGTAAAATTTTGAAAAGACATTTTAACCCCATTAGTATTCAAATAACTTCATTTTATAATTCCATTTACTATAGCACCAGGAACCATGAGATACCTGGGAATAAGCCTATTGAAAAAGATAAAGGATCTGTACTCGAAGAACTACAGAATACTCATGAAAGTAATTGAAGAAGACACAAAAAGATGGGAGAGTATTCTATGCTCATGGATCAGGAGAATAAACATTACTAAAATGTCTATAGTGCCTTAATCAATCTATACTTTCAATGCCATCCTGGTCAAAATTCCACTGGTGTTTTTCAAAGAGCTGGAACAAACAATCCTAAAATCTCTATGGAAGCATAAGAGACCCTGAATTGCTAAGGAAATGTTGAAAAAGGAAAACAAAACTGGGGGCATCACTTCACCTGATTTCCAGTTTACTACAAAGCTACGATCATCAAGACAGCATGGTACTGGCACCAAAACAGACACATAGACCAATGGAAAAGAATAGAGAGCCCAGATATGCACTCTCAACTCTATGGTCAAATAATCTTCAACAAAGCAGGAAAAAATATACATTTGAAAAAAGACAGTCTCTTGAGTAAATAGTGCTGGGAAAATTAGACAGCTATCTATAGAAGAATGAAACTCTACCATTCTTTTACACCATGAACAAAGATAAAATTGAAATGGAGGGAACCTGAGTGTCTCAGTGGGTTAAAGCCTCTGCCTTTGGCTCAGGTCAGGATACTAGGTTCCTGGGGTCAAGCCATCCATCAGGCTCTCTGCTTGGCGAGGAACATGCCTCCCCCTCTCTCTGCCTGCCTCTCTGCCTACTTGTGATCTGTCTGTCAAATAAATAAATAAATAAAATCTTTTTAAAAATCAAAGTGGATAAAAGACCTCAATGTGAGGGAGGAATCTATCAAAATCCTAGAGGAGAACATAGGCAGTGACCACTTTGACATTGGCCACAGAAACTTCTTTCAAGATATGTCCCCAAAGGCAAAGGAAACAAAAGCAAAAATTAATTTTTGGGACTTCATCAAGATCAGAAGCTTCTGCACAGCAAAGGAAACAGTCAATAAAACAAACAGGCAACCCATGGAATGGGAGAAGATTTTCACAAATGACAGTACAGACAAAGGGCTGTTATCCAAGATCTATAAAGAACTCCTCAAACTAAACACTCACAAAACAGATAATCACCTAAAAAAAAATTGGGCATGAGCAGACTCTTCTCCAAGGAAGACTTACAAATGGCTAACAGACACATGAAAAAACAGACACATCATTAGCCATCAGGAAGATTAATGTGAAAACTACATTCAGATACCACCTTACACCAGTTAAAATGGCCAAAATCAACAAGACAGTAAACAACAAGTATTAGAGAGGATGTGGAGAAAGGGGAACCCTCTTACACTGTTAGTGGGAATGCAAGTTGGTGCAGCCACTTTGGAGAACAGTATGGAGATTCCTTAAGAAATTAAAAATATAGCTACTCTATGACCCTGCAATTGCACTACTGGGTATTTACCCCAAAGATACAGATGTAGTGAAAAGAAGGATCATCTGTACCACAATGTTCATAGCAGGAATTGCCACAGTCACCAAACTGTGGAAAGAGCCAAGATGCCCTTCAGTAGATGAATGGATAAAGACGATATGGTCCATATATACAATAGAGTATTATACCTCCATTGGAAAGGATGAATACCCAACATTTGTATCTACATGGACAGGACTGGAGGAGAATATGCTGAGTGAAATAAGTTAAACATAGAAAGTCACTTATCATATGGTTTGACTTACTTGTGTAGCATAAGGAAAAGCATGAAGGGCATTGGGAGATTGAGATGAGAAGTGAGCTGGGGAAAATTGAAGGGGGAGACAAACCATGAAAGACTGTGGTCTCTGAGAAACAAACTGAGGGTTTTGGAGGGGAGGATGTTGGGGGGTTGGATGAGCCCTGTGGTGGGTATTAAGGAGGACATGTATTCCATGGAGCAATAGGTGTGGTGCATAAAAAATGAATTTTGGAACACTGAAAAGTAAATAAAATTAAATTTAAAAAATAAAATAAAATAAAATTACCTCCCAAAAAACCCTATGTATATGTATAATAATACTGCCAAAATTCAGAAGGTGATAGAGTTAAGTGTTTAGAATATGTAAAATCAGAAGGTGATAGAGTTAAGTGTTTAGAATATGTAAAATATTTTTAAAATACTGCCTCAGTTGTGTTTTCTCTTAGTGTACAAAATTTACTATTTTATTCAAAGGAAGAAACAACATAAAAGTTACTTCTCAAATGAAAAGAATATGACCCACAAGAAGTCTGCCAAAAGACAAAAAAATACAAAATAATCTAACCCACCCAGTCATTGAAATTCTTTGTAGTAATATGAATCTAGTAATATATGCATATGAATATGATAAGCCAGTATTGACATATGAGATACATCCTTTTTTTAATTAACATATAATACATTATTTGTTTCATGGGTACAGATCTGTGATTCATCTGTCATACACAATGCAGAGTGCTCTCCATAACGCATACCAAGTCTTAGCAGGGTTTCTGACTAGTTCTCTACATAGAAATCTGAAAAGAGACCACTGATATGGTGGGTGCTGTTGGTGACAGCAGCAGTAGTGATAACACAAATGTTGTAAGGATAAAGTTACCTGAGATAGAGCTTCTGATTCAGCAAGGGCTTCATATATGTCACACAGAATTTTCCCATCTCTAGTGGCAAATACAAAAATGTGGCAAGCATTAATAAAACAACAAACAGAAGCTTATGTCAGGATGAAAATATCTTAGATTGCAGTAGGAGCAGAGTTGGGCTAATGATCCAGGGACTATGTCAAATCAGCTGCTCAGTAGCTAAGATCTCATCATGGATGCAGAATCTCCACTTATATACACATTTCCATTGCCATGAAGTCATGTAAGAACTACTCCTGTTTACTCAGGTGAATTCTTGGGTGTGGTGCATAAACAATGAATTCTGGAACACTGAAAAGAAATTTAAAAAGTAGATAAAAATTTAAAAAAAAGAAATTCAAGGAAGAGAGGATGTCTGAAAGCAATAATTTATAGGAAAAAATGTATTGGTCAAAGGAAAATGTTTCATTGAAGAATATCAAAATATGGCAAACTGACAAGTACAAATTTTTTATTTATTTTAAATAGTGCCACTCAATAAGTTGGGAGCCAGAAGATCAGATCAATTATAGGAGAAAGATTTGCTGCTACATTTATACATTTCCTATCAGACAGAAGACCTATATTCTTGCTTTCACTCACTCTAAGACCCAATAGTATAGTATTCAATTAGTTCCTACTGAAAGATCAAATGTGTCTACTACTTGAGAGGCAGTTTAGTACATTTGTTAAGCTTATTGGGCTATGAATTCAATTCCATTTATGAATCACTAAGCTAATTAAATTTCTGTTCCTCAATTTCTTCAACTATAAAATAACAGTATACATTACAAAATTTAGAAAATTTCTTGGGACGCCTGGGTGGCTCAGTCTGTTAAGTGTCTGCCTTTGGCTCAGGTCACGATCCTAGGGTCTTGCAATTGAGTGTCCCATCAGTCTCTCCTTGCTCAGCAGGGAACATGCTTCTCCCTCTGCTTGCCTCTGTATCTCTGACAAATAAGTAAAGAAAATCTTAAAAAATAACATTTCTTGATGTATGATAAATACTCAATTAATACTAGTTAGTATTCCCTATTATTTTTGCTATTAAGTTCCAGGAAGGCACTACAAAGAATTTCAATGGAGTGAAAATCACAAACCTTGACATGATAGATTGATAAGTAAATAAAAGAGGATGGAGTTTGGAAAAGGTATAGAGAAAGGGGAGTAGCAATAGTATGTTTGGATGAGTGTTTTTTTTCTTTTTTTAAAGGTTTTTAATTTAATTCCAGTTAGTTAATATGCACTGTTATATTAGTTTCAGTTGTATGATGTAGTGACTCAACAGTTCTATACATCACCAGGTACTCACTCATCTCAACTGCACTCCTTAATCCTGTTTGGGGAATTTTAAACTTCAAGGGCTGAAAACAATTATACAACTGAAAAAAAAAAGGTTAACAACAGGTTTCAAGTTATAAAGGGTAAACATACCCCAGGATGTCATACACATATAGATATATGTAGATAGATAACATATAGATAATAAGTTATTACTTGCTTTTGTGATATTCACACAATTATGCTTGTGACTAGTTCTACCCATGAATTTTTTTTTAATTAGGACAGTTAAGAATATATTTATGTCAGTGCTTTATCATAGTTTTGTTTTTCTGACTTTCCACCAGCCATTGCATCATAGCACCAATGTGCTTTGCTATTTTATTTCCTAGGAAATTCTCACCTTGAGCTGCAGAGCAGGGAATATTCTATGGGCAGTCCTGAGAATCTTACTGCCCACCCCAAGAGAAAATTAGACCAAGGGCAATTTTGTTATCTTTATTGACTACAGAATGATACAACATAATTAATTATGGAAAAAAAAATAAGCACAACTCTGGTAAATAACTAAGAATGGATATATAAAATGTTCCAAAACAATCAGTTGAAACAATCCCCCCGTTCTACTAAGGAAAACCTAAATTGCTTGACTTTAATAAGCTAATCATTATTTAATATAATAAATTATGTAATTTACATATAATTCTAGTAATTTTCGGGTTTTAGGGAAACAAAATAGCTCTATTTGAATTATTTTTAGTTTGTAAGTAGATTGCACTATTCAAATTGTTAGCATTTACAAGTCAATGAAATGTTGGAAGCTATTTAAAATAATGTCATTTATTAATTACATTAACAATCCTTTTATTGTTTATGGCTGCTGATTATTCTATTAAATCCTGTTCTGAACTCATGATTATGTTTTTAGCTAGTGGAAAAAGTAAATATGCTGTCTGATCACAACTCCATGCTATTTCAATTAGAAAAAAATGTGATTGCAAGGTAGAACACTGAATAAAAAGTCAGAAGGTATTTAAATGTTTGTATCCCCACAAATAAAAATATTTCCTGATATTTTAAGAAATATGTCTGAGGGGTGCCTGGGTGACTCAATGGGTTGAACATCTGCCTTCGGCTCTTGTCATGATCTCCGTGTCCTGGAATCAATCCCTGCATCTCAGCAGGGA
Organism: Meles meles; assembly: GCF_922984935.1. Lineage (NCBI taxonomy): Eukaryota > Metazoa > Chordata > Mammalia > Carnivora > Mustelidae > Meles > Meles meles. The sequence goes on along the minus strand of NC_060087.1, from coordinate 74,237,140 downwards.
GCCTGCTTCCCCCTCTCTCTCTGCCTGCCTACTTGTGATCTCTCTCTCTCTCTCTCTTTCTGTCAAATAAATAAATAAAACCTTTTAAGAAAAGAAAGAAAGAAAGAAGGTTGACAAATATAGTAAATTTGTATTTTTTGGTATTTATGCAAGCCTGTTTAACCCTCATTACTTAGGTTTCATTTGGCATCCGTTCTTTTTTGTAATTAATTATATTTTCTTTAAAATCAACAAATATTTGATATTCCTGAATGAACTTTCAAAGCCTTTTTGACTGTTTTATCTCCCATTTCATTTTCTTTAATACCTACACAAACTGGGAGCCATACAAAACTAATATTGTTGCCTTGACATATTGCCATATTATAAAACATCAGCAATTCTCAAAGTCAGTTCTCACTGCAGTAAATAAAATCCCCAGGATGATAATCAATGGCACTTAAAAGATCTGAAAAAGTGATGGTTTGCAATGTTTGCACTTTATCACTCTAATTCAGTGCTACGAGGGCATGAACCAACTCACCATTATATCCTGATACGTATTTAACAACCTAACTGACTTTTAAAAAACCAACTCCTGTTGGATGACTCTCTGAGAGCACGAATGGTATTTGTGGCATTCAAAAAGAAAAAATAAGCCAAAATTAAAAAAAATAAAAACAAATAACCCAATGCACGGTGTATAATAACACACCACAGAGATATTTATAAATCCCATGGTATATTAAGAGTTTATTTATTTGACAGAAAGAGTCACAGTGAGAGAGAGAACACAAGCAGGGAGAGTGGGAGAAGCAGGCTTCCCACTGAGCAGGGAGCCCAATGAGGGGCTCAATGTGGAGCTCCATCCTAGGACACTTGGATCATGACCTAAGCCAAAGGCAGACATTTAATGAATGAGCCATTCAGGTGCCCCAATCACATAGTATTAAACAGTGCATGAAATGAACCATATTTGCTGAAGCTTATAGAGTAAATATGCTTCAAAATATTTGTCTTATTATTGTGTAAATTTCTTTTATTGATAATTTAAAATTCTTATTTAATAAGTGAGCTACAATCAGATAATTTGTTTTTCCATTTAATCTTAGAAAAACATAGATAGTAACAAAAACAGAAAAATACTAAATATCAATATTTATGTCAATTATAGATGTGACATTTTTATAAATAATATGCATGTAAGTTCTAAAAGAGACATAAAATAACATTTTGTAAACATAGTTCCTTTCATTATTTTTTGAAGCAGGGATACTGATGGTTTGTTATTCACTTTTGAAGTATCACAATAAATTAATGTTGAATAGCATTAAATGTTTCTACCAAATTGCAGCACAAAAGTGTTTGAAACATATAATCAAATAATTATTATTAGAGATCAAGATAAGAATGAATTTCTTATTTATTTCCTAAAAGATTTTTTAAAGATTTTATTTATTTGTTTTAAAGATTTTTATTTATTTATTTATTTATTTATTTATTTGTCAGAGAGAGAGAGCGAGCACAAGCAGACAGAGTGACAGGCAGAGGCAGAGAGAGCATCAGGCTCCCCGCTGAGCAAGGAGCTTGATGTAGGGCTTGATCCAAGGACCCTGGGATCATGACCCAAGCCAAAGGCAGAGGCTTAAACAACTGAGCCACCCAGGTATTCCTCCTAAAAGATTCTTGATTGTACTATCTATATGCATTATTCAACTATCAAACTATATATGATGACCCTAATGTAAATCACTATTCAGCCATACTACTAAATATTTTAATTCTGTAGTAAATGCCATTCTTTCCTTATCACTGGTAATGTGGAGACAATTAATGGCCTGAAAGTATTCATAATTAACTTGAATTACTCATTTTATTGAATACCTACCAAGACAAATGTCTTCATTTGAAATGAAGGTTAATATTATTCTGGAAATTGATAGGTTCTAAATTTCTCCCTCAAAAGTTTTACATTGGTCTACCATTACATTCCATGAAATCAAAAGAGAAATTGTTTTTTTATGTGATAAGTACTAAGGTAGAATGACTTATTATTGTAAATTTTTATTTTTCTTTTCCAGAGTAATATTAGTCTTATATAAGTATATCAAAGAAAGAAGCAAATGCCTAAAGACACTATATTATCTATAAGAAAATGCCTGAGACTGCACAGCCATTTGTTTCTGTATTATCCAAATATACGTATTTTCTTTTGATGAAACAGACTTCTAAAACTTCTTTAGTTATTTTCTAGAATTAATGAGAAAATATGTTGGTATATTCAAATTTTCTTATTTACAAAGAAAACCATACAGCTAAGAATTATAAGATATAATATTGTCAGAAATGACAGGCACTAAAGTCCTTTTTAAGCAGTCTATTATAGTTTTTATTTTCAATGTCTATACAACACATAAAAACTCCTTAATATAGAATGCTTTATTAACATCAGAACACAATCTTAGAATATGATCAATGGTTGATTGATTTGCCTGAAAGCCACTTTAATACTGAGAAAGATTATTTTTCTCTAGAAAAAAAATGACAGAATATAATAAGTTATTTCTTCTATCATCTTACATAGCAATGAAATTAAGGCTATCAGTTTATGAGAACCTAAATCAGGAGATGATTCTTTGTATAAAAAGCTAGAAAATGCACAGATGGATTTCTCATTTTGAGAAGCTTCCAATGCTACAAATGTATAATCACTAAAAATATGATGAAATACACAAAAATACTTTGAACTTACCTTAAATTCCTTCAAGATCTTTGCCTTTCCTTTAGGGCCTGCTTCAGGTTCAGCATTAAATGATGTTTCATAAAGTTTTCTATTGAAAGCTATGTTTTCATAAGTATAATTATTTACTAGTGTGCACTGAGCATTAATTTAAATTTTAAATATAATATAATAGTATTATAATAAAGTGTTCATCTGATATTATCAATTTATTTTATCCATTGAATAAATTGCTTATTTTCAAATTTGTGGTAGACCTTAAAACAATTCCCTCTTAAATTCCAATCATGCAAAAAAAAAAAATAATAAAATAAAATAAAAAAAATTAAAAAAATAAAAAAATAAAAAATAAATTCCAATCATGCATTCTATATCTAGTAAATATCTCAAATTATCGTGTTATGTTCTAAAAAAAGTGATTCAGTTCTTTAAAATATTTCCTTTTCTTCATTTTACATGAGAGATCAAGGTATAGAAGTCATTTTATTACAAATCAATCAATCAATATCATAAGAAAAACTCACTTGTTTTCACAAAGAATTTTTCCATCAATAAAATATCATTTTAAAAAAAAGCAGATTTTATATTACAAAATTCTCTATCAGATATCCAATTATAGCCCCTCAAAACAAGAATAAAACACACAACAAAATTTACCTTTACAGGTTTTTCCACTAGTGAATAAACTAAATTAGATGGTTCACTAAAACTTGCTCACCTTTCCATACTAAGTTCTAGTTAGGGGGTTATAAAAAAGTGCATAATTTTGCTTGATATAATTCTTATATTCATTTTCTCCCTGCTGAATATTTAAGGGTCCTAAACAATGTGCATTTCTGAAACTTCAGCTTAACCAGGTTTTACTCTCAATAAGATGTATACTAAGTTGATCATAATGTCAACATTCCCAATGCCAACTGCCATGGTTTAGATCCAGCAATATCTTTCATCTCAACAAATAGCCTGCACTACTGTTAATAGCTTCCTCTGCCACTCCCAGATTGTTCAGGGATTACATGTCCTCAGAAATTCTGGTAACTTCAAAAGTGTTCTAGGTTTTTATTTTATTTTTGCACAATTTTAATGAGGTTTATTAAATTGAGCCTTCAATAGTATTTAGGAAGCAAAACAGTGTGATACTTCCTACTCTACAATACAACACTGCATCTTAACTCTTGCTGTAGTTTACAGCACATAGTTCTCTGAATCTGTTTCTTTAGTGGCACAAGATAATTTCTCACCTTTCCCATACCTCATGAGTACTTCTTGGTATGGGCAGTGTTATGTAGTGTATAGCTCCTTCAACCTCTCTCAGTAATGCCCAATTTGGAGATCTTGGAGATTTCAGGAGAGTTTCTCATCTTTGTCATACATATTACTTGTCCTTCCTGATTAGATAAGAAGTCACTTATATAGGAACAACACTGCATTTCTATCCACCCTAAATTTTTCAAATAGTAACCCTACTACCTTAGCTATAATAAAATCCCTTAGAAAATTGGGTGGATATTCGGGACACCTGGGTGGCTCAGTTGGTTAAGCATCTGCCTTCAGCTCAGGTCATGATCCTAGGGTCCTGGGATTGAACCCTGCATTAGGCTTTCTGCTCAGTGAGCCTTATTTTCCCTCTCCCTCTGCCTGCTTCTCCCCTACTGTGCTCTCTCTCTCTCTCTCTCTCTCTCTGTCAAATAAATAAATAAAATCTTTCCAAAAATTTGGGTGGATCTTCTATAGAGACACAAATAATATGGCCCACATGATTGAGCTTTCTTTGTGCAAAAGGGCATAAAATATGAGATAATCTGTAGAAAAGGGGAAAATTAACATGCTTCAGATATAAAGCCTATTTTCTTCTATATCCCTAAGATCCATAACACAATGCTTGATGACTAACTGGATATTGAACTTGAAAATGCTACTGAAAACAGCCTCCAGAGAGAGGGTGAAGACAATTCTAAGAATGTAACCAAAGTGCTCTAGTTTAAATAAAAACGGAGAACATTTGAGTGGGATCCATTGGTTTATTACTTCTCCAGTTGTTAGAAAATATTATTTGAACAGAGAATGATGACTGGAAAATCACAAAGGAAAAACATGGCTCTTTAGAAGTAAAGGCAGACTAGATAGAGCTTAGGTGGAACTCAGAATTAAGTACTGGAAAAGAGAAATATGATCAAGGTAAGATAAAAAGAATCCATGTGAAAGGTCAAGTGGTTATAAATAATTGTTTATTTTTTATTAGCTTATTTAAATTCAATTAGTTAACATATAGTGTATCATTATTTTCAGATGTAGAGTTCAGTAATTCATTAGTTGCATATAACACCCAGTGCTCACTATATTGCATGCCTTCCTTAGTGCCCATCACCCAGTTACCACATCCCCCACTCACCTCCTCTCCAGCAACCCTATTTGTTTTCTATAGTTAAGAGTCTCATGGTTTGTCTCCCTCTCTGATTTTGTCTTATTTTATATTTCCCTCCCTTCCTGTATGATCTTCTATTTTGTTTCTTAAATTCTACATAGAAGTGAAACCATATGATGATTGTCTTTCTGATTGACTTATTTCATTTAGCATAATACCCATTAGCTCCATCCACATTGATGTATATGGTAAGTATTCATCATTTTTGATGGCTAAGCAATATTCCATTTTGTGTGTGTATGTGAGTGTATTATACATGTTATATACATATATACATACACATATTTACATATATATTCTATTGTGTATGCACACACACACACACACATATCATACACATCTTCTTCATCCATTCATCTGTCAGCAAACATCTGGTTTCTTTCCATAGTTTGGTTATTGTGGATATTGTTGCTATAAACTGGCATAGAGGGGACCCTTCAGATCACAATATTTGTATTCTTTGGGTAAATACCTAGTATTGCAATTGCTGGGTTGTAGGGTAGCTCTATTTTAACTTGCTGTGGAACCTCCATACAGTTTCCAGAGTAGCCGTACAAGCTTACATTCCTACCAACAGTGTAAGAGCATTCTCCTTTCTCCACATCCTTGCCAGCATTTATTCCCTGACTTGTTAATTTTAGCCAAGATTCAAGTGTTTATTTAACCTAGAGCTCAGTAAAGAGGACTGAATAATACCTCGAATTAAGACCACAGAAAGTGTGGCAGATTGTGGGATTTTAGGTTGGTTGGCTTATGCCCATCAAATTAGCTCCAGTAATTAGTCTGGGTGCTGCCAATATAACATGTGTTCCCTATACAAAGAACATGTTTGATGAAAAATGAAACCTTGGAATTAGATTTTTCTCTGTGCTTACTTATACTCTCCTGGGGTTTCTTTTAGGACATTTTGGGAGAAAACTATAATATTGACATGCTTAAATTAATGAAACTTGCTAATAAATTAAAGATTTTTCTTTTTTTAAGGAAGTCATGGTGATAGATTCATTATAGTAATGATAATAAGAGAAAGTAATTTTGGCTATATTTCTTCTCTAAGGACTAATAAAAAGATAGTTTAAGAAAAATGCATATTATCCCTTAAGTATGCTGGACATTAAATGGCTTATTATGACTACATTCTCTGTATGTGTGTGTGTGTGTGTGTGTGTGTGTGTGTGTGTGTTTTAAAAACTAATAGAAAGCTTTGGGATGAAGATTTTCTGTTTGGTTGAACTTTCTGAGTAACTAATGTTAGGAGAAACAATTTTGCTACACTATAAGATGCTAAGAGCAAAAATTATTGAGAATTCTTCTTCTGCTAGGTTGTGTTCTGTGTTTGTGTGTCTGTGTTACTGTGTTTAATCTCATAGAATCATTTTTAGGTAGATTCTATTTATTTTTAACATGTAAAGGAATTTGACAATTAATTTGCCACCATTCTAGAACCTACACGATTCAACATTTTATTGGTCAAAAAATGTTTGAATTCACTTTCCTACTTTGGTATTCAAATTATACTATAATGCTAATATTAACTTATGGTCTTCACAATTTTTAGTGTTAAATGACGTTAAATATTTTAGGAAACTATAATGATGATGATGATGATGATGATGATGATAAATGATAGCTTTATTTATTTCTATTTTCTTATTTTTAGTTTTTTTAATTTCTTTTCAGTATTCCAGATTTTGTTCTTTATGCACCACACCCAGTGCTCCATGCAACACATGCCCTCCATAATACCCACCACCAGACTCACCCAACACCCCAATCCCCTCCCTTCCAAAAGCCTCAGTTTCTTTCTCAGACTCCACAGTCTCTCATGATTTGTCTCCCCCTCCAATTTCCCCCAACTCCCTTCTCCTCTCTATCTCCCCAATTCCTCCGTGTTATTCCTTATGCTCCACAAGTCATTGAAATCATATGATAATTTGCTCTCTGTTCTTGATTTATTTCACTTAGCATAATTGCATCCAGTCCCATCCATGTTGATAAAAAAGTTGGGTATTCATCCTTTCTGATGGAGACATAATACTCCATAGTACATATGGTCCGTATCTTCTTTAGCCATTCATCCATCGAAGGGCATCTCGGTTCTTTCCACAGTTTGTCAACTGTGGCCACTGCTGTTATGAACATTGGGGAAAAGATGGCCTTTCTTTTCACTACATCTATATCTTTGGAGTAAATACCCAGTAATTACAAGGTCATAGGGTAACTGTATTTTTAATTTCTTAAGGAATCTCCACACTGTTCTCCAAAGTGGCTGCACCAACTTGCATTCCCACCAACAGTGTAAGAGAGTTCCCCTTTCTCCACATCCTCTCCAACACATATTGTTTCCTGTCTTGTTAATTTTGGCCATTCTAACTGGTGTAAGGTGTTATCTCAATATGATTTTGATTTGAATTTCCCTGATGGCTAGTGATGATGAACATTTTTTCATGGGTCTGTTAGCCATTTGTATGTCTTCTTTGGAGAAGTGTCTGTTCATGTCTTCTGTCCCTTTTTGGCATGATTATCTGTTTTTTGTGTGTTGAAATTGAGGAGTTCTTTATAGAACTTTGATATCAGCCCTTTGTCTGTAGTGTCATTTGGGAATATCTTCTCCCATTCTGTGGGTTGCATCTTTGTTTTGTTGACTGTTTCCTTTCCAGTGCAGAAGATTTTGATCTTCATGAAGTCCAAAAAGTTCATTTTTGATTTTGTTTCCTTTGCCTTTGGAGACATATCTTGAAAGAAGTTGCTGTGTCCGATGTTGAAGAGGTTGCTGCCTATGTTCTCCTTTAGGATTTTGATGGATTCCTGCCTCATGTTGAGGTCTTTTATCCATTTTGAGTTTATCTTTGTGTATGGTGTAAGAGAATGGTCGAGTTTCATTCTTCTACACATAGCTGTCCAATTTTCCCAGCACCATGAAGAGACTGTCTTTCTTCCACTGAAAATTTTTTCCTGCTTTGCTGAAGATTATTTGACCATACAGTTGAGGGTGCATATCTGGACTCTCTGTTCCACTGGTCGATGTGTCTGTTTTTGTACCAGTACCATGTGCCAGTCTTGGTGATCACAGCTTTGTAGTAAAGCTGGAAATCAGGTAACACAATGCCCTAGTTTTGTTTTTCTTTTTCAACATTTCCTTAGCAATTTGGGGTCTCTTCTGGTTCCATACAAATTTTAGGATCGTTTGTTCTGGCTGTTTGAAAAATGCCATGGAATTTTGACCAGGATGGTATTGAAAGTGTAAATTGCTCTAGGCAATATAGACATTTTAACAATGTTTATTCTTCCGACCCATGAGCATGTAATGCTTTCCCATTTTTTTTGTGTCTTCTTTAATTTCTTTCATAAGTGTTCTGTATTTCCTTAAGTACAGATCCTTTACCTCTTTGGTTAGGTTTACTCCCAGGTATCTTATTGTTCTTGGTGCTATAGTAAAGGGAATCATTTCTCTAATTTCTCTTTCTTTATTTTCATTGTTTGTGTATAAGAAAACAACTGATTTCTTTACATTGATTTTGCATCCTGCCACATTATTGAATTGCTGTATGAGTTCTAGTAGTTTGGGGTGGAGTCTTTTGAGTTTTCCATATAAAGTTTTGTGTCATCTGTAAAGAGAGAGAGTTTGACTTCTTCATTGCTAATTTGAATACCTTTCATTTCTCTTTGCTGTCTGATTGCTGTTGCTAGGACTTCTAATACTTTGTTGAACAAGAGTGGCAAAAGTGAGCAACTTCGTTGTGTTCCTGATCTCAAAGGGAAGGATGTCAGCTTTTTCCCACTGAGGATGATATTCACTGTGGGTTTTTCATAGATAGATTTTATGAAGTTGAGTAATGTTCCCTCTATCCCTATATTTTGAAAATTTTAATCAGGAACAGATGCTGTATCTTGTCAAATGCTCTTTCTGAATCAATTGAGTGGACCATGTGGCTTTTCTCTCTTCCCTTATTGATTTGTTCTATCACATTGTTTGATTTGTGAATGTTGAACTACCCCTGCATCCCATGGATAAGTCCCACCTGGTCATGGTAGATGATCTTTTTAATGTACTCTTGGATCCTATTAGCTAGGATCTTGTTGAGAATCTTAGCATCCATGTTCATTAGGGATATTGGTCTGAAATTTTACTTTTTAGTGAGGTCTTTCCCTGATTTGGGGATCAGGGTATGCTGACTTCATAAAAAGAGTCTGAAAGTTTTCCTTCTGCTTCAATTTTTTTGAATCACCTTCAGGAGAATAGGTATTATTTCTTCTTTGAATGTTTGGTAGTATTCTCCAGTAAATCCTACAGGTCCTGGGATCGTACTTTTTGGGAGGGTTTTGATCACTGCTTCAATCTCATTATTAGATATTGGTCTACTCAGTTTTTCGGTTTCTTCCTGATTCAGTTTTGGAAGTTTATAGTTCTCCAGGAATGCATCCATTTCATCTAGGTTTCTTATCTTATTGGCATTTAACTGTTGATAATAATTTCTGATGATTGTTTCTATTTCCTTGCTGTTAGTCGTGATCTCTCCCTTTTCACTCATAATTTTATGAATTTGGGTCCTCTCTCTTTTCTTTTGGATTGGTTTGGCCAATGGTTTATTGATCCTATTGATTTTTTCAAGAAAACAGTTTCTAGCTTAGTTGATGCATTCTACTATATCTCTAGTTTCTATCTCATTGATCTCTGCTCTAATCTTGATTATTTCCCTTCTTGTGTGGGGTTGGCTTAATTTGTTGTTGATTCTCCAATTCTTTAAGGTGTAAAGAGAGCTGGTGTATTCTGAATTTTTCAGTGTTTTTGAGGGAGGCTTGGATGGCTGTGTATTTCCCTCTTAGGACTGCCTGTGCTATATCCCATAGCTTTTGGACCAAAGTGTCTTTATTCTCATTGGTTTCCATGAATTGTTTAAGTTCTTCATGGATTTCCTGGTTGAAGCAAGGTGGTTTTTATACTCCAAGTGTTTGAATTCCTTCCAAACTTTTTCTTGTGACTGAGTTCCAGTTTCAAAGCACTGTGGTCTGAGAATATGCATGGAATAATCTCGGTCTTTTGGTATTGATTGAGTACTGATTTTTGACCCAGCATGTGGTCTATTCTGAACAAAGTTCCATGTGCACTTGAGAAGAATGAGTATTCTGTCGTTTTAGGTTGGAATGTTCTGTATATATCTATGAGGTCGATCTGGTCCAATGTGCCATTCAATGCTCTTGTTTGTTTATTGATTTTCTGCTAGGATGATCTGTCTATTACTGAGAGTAGCATGTTAAAATTCCCTGCTATTAATATATTCATATCAATATGACTCTTTATTTGATTAACACTTGTCTTATGTAGTCTGTTGCTCCTGTATTAGGGACATAAATATTTACAATTGTTAAATCTTCTTGGTGGATAAACTCTTTTTAGAATAATTTAGTGCCCATCTTTATCTCTGACTACAGTCTTTAGTTTAAAATCTAATTTATTTGATATGAGAATAGCTATGCTAGCCTTCTTTTGAGGCCCATTGGCATGAAAATTGCTTCTCCATCCCTTCACTTTCAGTCTGGATGTATCTTTAGCTTCAAAATGGTTCTCTTGTAGACAACATATGGACAGGTCCTGTCATTTTATGCAATCTGCAACCCAGTGCCATTTTATGGGAGCATTTAGACCATTCATGTTCAGAGTGATTATTGAGAGATACGTTTTTATTGACATTGTGTTGCCTGTGAAGTCCTTGTTTGTATAGATTGTCACCATAAGTTTCTGTTCTATGACACTCTTGGGTTCCCTCTTCTTTTATAGAACCCCCCCTTAATATTTCTTGTAGTGCCAGCTCAGTGGTAACATACTCCTTTAAACCTTGCTGTTCTTGGAAGCTCTTTATCTCTCCATCCATTCCTGGATAAAGTATTCTTACCTGCATTTTCTTCTCATTTAGAGCCCTGAATATATCTTGCCAGATTTTTCTGGCTTGCCTGGATTCTGTGGACAGGTCTGATGTTATTCTGATGTGCCTTCCTCTTTACGTAACTAATCTCTTCTCCCTAGCTGCTTTCAAGAGCTCCTATCTAAAATTAAGATTCATCAGTTTCAAAATCAGGTGTCTTGAGGTCTTTCTAGATTCTGTGATCTTAGGGGGAGACCCTTCTGCATCTAGGACAGGAATGCTGGTTCCATTCCCCCGATTGGGAAAATTTCCATGGAGAATTTTTCAACTGCATTCTCTAGTCTTCTTTCTCCTACCCCTCCAGGATTCCAATAATTCTGATATTGGAACATTTCATGTGTCATTTATTTCCCTAATTCTGTTTTCATGACTTCTAAGCTGTTTGTTCTAGGCCTCCTCCTGATCTCTTTTCTCTATCAGTTTGTCCTCTAGATTACTAATTCTATCTTCTGCCTCAGTTACTCTAGCTGCTAGAGAATTCAGACTAGATTGGATCTCATTGATAGCATTTTTAACTTCTTTCCTGTTGGCTTTCACTTCTGCCCTAACAGATTCCATGTTGTCATTGATGGTTTTCTCCAACCTAGCCATTGCCTGGATAATTGTTACCCTGAATTCCCCTACCCTCATACTATTTATGTCCATATCCGATAGCACTGATGAAGAGGACACAGTCTTTGAATTTATCCTCTGTTGGGTATTCCTCCTCTAGTCATTTTGGTGAGAGATGGCTGAAGGGATGTGTAGCTGAATGTATCAACCGTGATCCAAGCAAGTTTCACCCTGAAACACTTCTGAGCAATCAGGAGTCCTCACCAAAAAGAAAGAAAAAATTAAAAAAACGAGAGAAAGGGAGAGACAGGAAAAAAAAGAGAGAGAGAAGACCTAGCCATATGGGCCACTAAGGTAATATTAATAAAGTATACAAACAAAAATGAACAAAGGGAAATACCAACAAAAGTAAATGACAAGGAGAAAAGAACCCAGTCAAAATGAACCCCAATTATAAGATTTATATAATACCAGAAGAAAAACAAATACACAGAAACACTGACAGAAGAAGAAGATGGGAGGGTGCTTATTAATACTTAGTGTGGGCAAGGAAGGTTATTTTGATTCTTCATGGGTGTATCTTGATATCTTTGTTAAAGGACTCAACTTTCCCAAGATAAAGGGGGATTAAATTGGTTATATATTGAGGTAGTATTGATTGGGGAAAGAGGATTACCTTGAAGCTTATCCCCATATGAATATTAAAAAAAGAAAAGAAAAAGAAAAACACTGATATATGTATCAAAAAATGTTCAAGTTAAAAGGTTATTATGGAATTTGTTGTATTGAACTTCTCATTGTGATTGCAAATAGGTTAAATTTTTTTTTTCAATTTAAATCAAAAGCACTGTTTTATTGGTAGCAAGTTAGGAATTCCCAGGAGTTCAGAGAGAAAATTCTGTTCTGAAAACATTAACTATAACCTGAGGTATAAGAACAGGTCCTTGGCAAGGGTCTGTATATATCTCTTATGTAATAGTGAAGCATGTCCAAAGAGTAGGAATGGTGTTCCTGGTTCTTTTCAAAAAGATGCTTTAGCCACTGGGCCTCAAGTCTCACAGGGCCACTAGTCAGTGGTTGTTCTATAGCATTTTTGCAGGGAACATTAGAGAAGGCTCTCATATAATAGGTCTCTCTCTCTCTCTCTCTCTCTCTTTTTTTTTGGCTATCATTATGTAGTAGGTTACAATTCTATTTATTTTTTATTCTTACACTGTTGGTGGGAATGCAAGTTGGTGCAGCCACTTTGGAGAACAGTATGGAGATTCCTCAAGAAATTAAAAATACAGCTTCCCTTTGACCCTGCAATTGCACCGCTGGGTATTTACCCCAAAGATACAGATAGAGTGAAAAGAAGAGCCATCTGTACCCCATGTTTATAGCAGCAATGGCCACAGTCGCCAAACTGTGGAAAGAACTAAGATGCCCTTCAACGGATGAATGGATAAGGAAGATGTGATCCATATACACTATGGAGTATTATGCCTCCATCAGAAAAGATGAATACCCAATTTTTGTAGCAACATGGACGGGACTGGAAGAGATTATGCTGAGTGAAATAAGTCAAGCAGAGAAAGGCAAGTATTATATGGTTTCACTTATTTGTGGAGCATAACAAAAAACATGGAGGACATGGGGAGATGGAGAGGAGAAGGGAGTTGAGAGAACTTGGAAGGGGAGATGAACCATGAGAGACTATGGACTCTGAGAAACAACCTGAGGGTTTTGAAGGGGCAGGGGGAGTTTGGGGAAGCAGGTGGTGGGTAATAGAGAGGGCACATATTGCATGGAGCACTGGGTGTGTGCAAAAACCATGAATACTGTTATGCTGAAAATAAACAAATAAAAAAGTAAATAGGTTAAAAATTTTTAAAAAAGTTTAAAAGTACGAGAATAGCAGGAATGAATTAAAAATAAAAGTTGTATCTATGAAGTATACACGTTTTAGGGCAATACCGGGAACTTAATATCTTCTTTTCCCCTGATATTGGTGTTTTACAGTTCTTTGGGGCCCTTATGTTAGTTGTCCTCTGTTGGTTGTTGTTGTTGTTGTTGTTGTTTTGTGTGTTTGGTGGGTTTTTTTTGGTTTTATTTTGTTTTGTTTTGTTTTGGTTTTAGCTGGCTTTCTGGGGGAAAACTATCAAATATATAAGCTGTCATATGAACCAGGAGGAAATAAAAAAGTTGAGCAAACAAACAGCAAAGAAACTGAATCAATAATCAAAGAACCCGCAAAAAACAAAGATTCAGGACCAGATTGCTTCCCATGGGAATTCTACCAAACATTTAATGAAGAGTTAATACCTGTTTTTCTCAAACTATTCAAAGTAAAAAAAAAAAAAAAAAAATAGAAAAAGAGGGAAAATGTCCAAATTCATTCTATGAAGCCAGCACTTCTCTGATACCAAAATGAGATGAAGACACCACAAAAAACAGAACTACAGGACATTATCTTTGCTGAACAAGGATGTGAAAATCCTCAGCAAAATGTTAACAGAGTCCAGCAATATATTTAAAAATCCCATTGACCACAATCAGATGAATGATTCCGTGTTAACAACGGTAGTTCGATATTCACAAATCAATCAACGTGATACATCACATCAACTACAGAAAGGATAGAACCATATGATCATTTCAATAGGTGCAGAAAAAACAATGGGCAAAATGCAACAGCCATTCATGATAAAACTCTCAGCAAAGTATGATTGGAGGTAATTTACCTCAGTGTAATAAAGGTCATAGATGAAAATCTCACAACCAACACCATTATCAATGGGGGAAAGCTGCCAGCATTTTCTCTACAGCCAGGGACAAGAAAGGGACGTCCAATCTCACCACTATTTAACATTGGAACAGTATTGGAAGTCATAGCCATGGCAATTAGATAAGAAAAATATATAAAAGGTATCAATATCAGCAAGGAAGAAGTAAAAGTTTCACTATCTGCAGATGACATAATATTCTATTTAGAAACCTCAAAAACTAAACAAATTGCTAGAACAGACACAAAAATTCGGTAAAGTTATAGTTTACAAAATCAACATACAGAAATTTGTTCCATTTCCATACACCAATAATGAAACTGCAGAAAGATAAATTTAACAATTAATCCCATTTTTGGGCTCTCTACTCTGTTCCACTGGTCTATGCATCTGTTTTTGTGCCAGTACCATTTTGTCTTGGTGATCACAGCTTTTTAGTAAAGCTGGAAATCAGGCAACGTGATGCCCTTAGTTTTGTACTTATTTTTCAGAATTTCCTTAGCAATTCAGGGTCTCTTCTGCTTTCATACAAATTTTAAGATTGTTTGTTCCAGTTCTTTGAAAACTGCTGGTGGAATTTTGATTGGGATGGCATTGAAAATATAGACTGCTCTAGGCAATGTAGACATTTTAATAATGCTTATTCTTCCAATTCATGAGTATGGAATGTTTTTCCATATTTTTGTATCTTCTTCAATTACTTTCATGAGTGTTCTGTATTTCTCCAAGTACAGATTCTTTACTTCTTTGGTTAGGTTTATTCCCAGGTATCTTATGTGCCCTTCAACAGATGAAAGAATAAAGAAGATATGTTCCATATATACAATGGAGTATTATGCCTCCATCAGAAAGGATGAATACCCAACTTTTGTATTAACATGGATGGGACCATAGGAGATTATGCTGAGTGAAATAAGTCAAGCAGAGGGAGTCAATTATTGTATGGTTTCTCTTACTTGTCAAGCATAAGGAATAACATGGAAGACATAAGGAGTTGGAGAGGAGAAGTGAGTTAGGGGAAGTCAGAGGGGAAGACAAACCATGAGAGACTGTAGATTCTGAGAAACAAACAGGGTTTTGGAGGGGCTGAGGGTGTGGTTTGGGTGAGCCTGGTGGTGGGTATTGAGGGCATGTATTGCATGGAGCACTCGGTGTGATGCATAAACAATTAAATTTTGGAACACTGAAAAAAATATTTTTTTTTAAAAAGAACCAATCCCATTTAAAATTGTGTTGAAAACAAGAAACCTAGAAATAAACCTAACCAAAAAGGTTAAAGACCCACACTCTGAAAAGTATAAAATCTGATGAAAGAAATTGAAGATGACATAAAGAAATGGGAAGACATTCCATGCTCATGGATTGGAAGAACAACTATAATTAAAATGGCTATACTACCCAAAGCAATCTACACATTTAATGAAAACCCTATAAAAATAAAATAGCAAATTTTACAGGAGTAGAGGAAACAATCTAAAGATTTGTATGTAGCCACAAAAGATCTAAATAGCCAAAGCAACCTTGAAAAATAACAGGAAAGTTGGAGGCATCACAATTGCAGATTTCAAGGTGTATTACAAAGCTGGACTGATAAAAGCAGAATATTACAAAAATAGACACATAGATCAGTGGAACAGATATGAACTAACAAATATATGATATTTGAGGAGAACACAAGCAGTAACCTCTTTGACTTTTGGGGCTAGCAACTTCCTTCCTGGATAAATCTCCTGAAGCATGTGAAACAAAAGTAAATGTAATCTATTGGGACTTCATCAAAATAAAAACCTGTTTGTATTCCTACCAACAGTGCAAGAGGATTCCCCATTCTCTACATCCTCACAAACATATTTTCTCTTGATGAGTGATGTTGAGTACTTTCTCATGTGTCTGTTAGCCATCTATATGTCTTCTTTGGAAAAATATCTATCCATGTCTTCTTCTCATTTCTTAACTAGATTGTTTTGGGGGTTATTGCATTTAATAAGTTCTTTATAAAAAATAAGTTCTTTATAGATTTTAGATACTAGCCCTTTATCTGCTATGTCATTTGCAAATATCTTCTTTCATTCTCCTTTTTAATCTTATTGATTGTTCACTTCATTATGCAGAATCATTTTATCTTAATGAAGTCCCAATAGTTCATTTTTGCTTTTGTTACCCTTGCTCCCAGTGATGAGTTTAGTAAGAAATTGCTATAGCCAAGGTCAAAGTGGTTGTTGCTTGTGATCTCCTTTAGAATTTTGTTGGTTTTCTATCTCACATTTAGGTCTTTCATCCATTTTGAATTTATTTTTGTGTATGATGTAAGAAAATGGTCCAGTTTCATTCTTCTACATGTTGCTTTCCAGTTTTCCTAAAGTCATTTGCTGAAGAGACTGTTTTGTTTTTTTTTCTGTCACTCTTTCCTGTTTTGTAGATTACTTTCCCAAATGGTTGTACAGGTCCATCAGAGAGAGAAAAATATTACATGATTTACTCATATGTGGAACTTAAGAAAGAAAAACGGATGAACATTTGGGAGGGGGAAAAGAGAGAGAGGGAAACAAACCATGAGAGACTCTTAACTATAGAGAATAAACTGTTGGTTGTTGGAGTGATGTAGGTGGAGGATGGGATAGATGGCTCATGGGTATTAAGGAGAGCATTTGTTTGGATGGGCACTGGATGTTATATGTAAATGGTGAACCACAGAACTCTACTCCTGAACTAATATTGAACTGTAAGTGTGTATATTACATTTATAATTATGTTAGATAAATATATCTCTCTTTTTTAAAAAAAAGATCAAAATTATAAGCAATTGAGTGGAAAAAATTGAAGTTTTACTCTATTTCCTGAAAAAATAATAAAATAAAAATAAATAAAAATCTGGGGCACCTGGGTGGCTCAGTGGGTTAAAGCTTCTGCCTTTGGCTCAGGTCATGATCCCAGGGTCCTGGGATCGAGCCCTGCATCAGGCTCTCTGCTCAGCGGGGAGCCTTCCTCCCCATCTCTCTGCCTGCCTCTCTGCCTACTTGTGATCTCTGTCTGTCAAATAAATAAATAAAATTGCTAAAAATAAATAAATAAATAAATAAACAAATAAAAATCTTCTGCACAGGAAGGGAAACAATCAACAAAACTAAAAAGCAATCAATGGAATGGAAGAAGATATTTGCAAATAACATATCTGGTAAAGGGGTAGTATCCAACATATAGGAAGATCTCAGAAGTCAACACCTGAAAAATGAATAATCCAATTAAAAATGAGTAGAAGATATGAATAGACATTTTCCGAGGAAGACATACAGATTGCTAAGAAACACATGAAAAGATATTCAACTTCACTGATCATCAGATAAATACAAATGAAAACTATAATGATGTATCACCTCCCACCAGTCAGAATGGTTAAAATGAACAACAGAAGAAATGAGAGGTATTGGTGAGGATTTTGAGAAAGGGGGACCCTCTTACACTTTTGGTGGGAATGCAAATTGATGCAGCCACTCTGGAAAACAGTATCAAAGTTCCTTAAAAAGTTAAAAAAGAAAGAAAGAAAGAAAGAAAGAAAGAAAGAAAGAAAGAAAGAAAGAAAGAAAGAAGAAAGAAAGAAGAAAAGAAAGAAAAGAAAAGGAAAGAAAAGAAAAGAAAAGAAAGGAGAGAAGAGAAAGAAAAACCTACCCAAATGATTTGGCAATTGCACTACTAGGTATTTACTCAAAGAATATGAATATACTGATTAGAAGTGTATATGCACCCAATATGCAACATTATTTACAATAGACAAATTATAGAAGCAGCCCACGTCCAACATCTGATGAATGGATAAAGGAGTGATATATGTATTCAGTGGATTATTCTTCAGTCATTTAAAAAGAACATGAAATCTTGCCACTAATGAAATCGATGGAGCTGGAGAGTATTATGCTAAGTGAAATAAGTCAGTCAGAAAAAGAACAATACCATATGATATCACTTATATATGAAATTTAAGAAACAAAACATATGAGCAAAGAGAAAATAAGAAGAAAGAGAGACAGGAATACCAAGAAAAACACTCTTGACTGTAGAGACCAAACTGATTGTTTCCAGAAGGATCATCAGTGGATACTTGGGTTAAATAAGTGATGTGGAAAAAAGAATAAGTGATCTGGATTGAGGAGTGCACTTGTGATGAGCACTGGTGTTGTGTAGAAGTGTTGAATTATTATGTTTTACACCTGAAACTAATATTACACCATATGTCAACTAATTGGAATTTAAATAAAAACTTTAAAAAACTACAGTGAGAGTTGTCTAACTCTTCCCTTCACTGCAACACTTACAGGTCATTGTAAGGTAATTAATTGGCCTAATTTCAATGTAGTTGTGTCTCCTGTAATAAGGAGGCACCAGGAGAGGATGAAACATGGGAGAATGCCTACTGTATGGGGTAGTCAGAACACATGCTACATTTATTGATTCAGTTTGCCATTTTAAATGAGAGTAGTGTGTGGCTACCTAGTATAATTACAAAGATAATTGATCATATATCACTATAACAAATATAATAATAATGAAAAATTTTGAAATATTGCAAGAATTTCCAAAATGTGATGCAAAGACATACAATTAGCAAATTCTTTTTTTTTTTTTTTATATATGATTTTTTTTATTTTATTTTTTTTTCCCTTTTTATTTATTTTTTCAGCGTAACAGTATTCATTCTTTTTGCACAACACCCAGTGCTCCATGCAAAACGTGCCCTCCCCATCACCCACCACCTGTTCCCCCAACCTCCCACCCCTGACCCTTCAAAACCCTCAGGTTGTTTTTCAGAGTCCATAGTCTCTTATGGTTCACCTCCCCTCCCCAATGTCCATAGCCCGCTCCCCCTCTCCCAATCCCACCTCCCCCCAGCAACCCCCAGTTTGTTTTGTGAGATTAAGAGTCATTTATGGTTTGTCTCCCTCCCAATCCCATCTTGTTCTTTTGGGAAATGTTGCCCATAGACTTGTATAATGCAGGGTTGCCACAAACATTCCATTTGTAAAAAAAAAAAAAAATACCTGCAAAGTGAAATAAAGCAAAGCATAATAAAGTGAAATAAAAAAGTGAACAGTGACAAAATAGAGAATATAGAAACACTAGAGAAAATTCATTAATTATAAAACTTAGTTATTTTAAAAATGTACAAACCTACCTAGACTAACAAAGTAAAAAGTGAAGATACAAATAGTTCAAATAATAAATGAAAGGCAGACCATTACTGATGAATATATGGAGGTAAAATTTTTTGAAAGAGAATACTAAGTAAAATTTTTAGCTAAGACATTAGATAACCTAGAAGAAATGGGCAAATTCATCAAAATATACGAATTATACAGTCTGGCACAAGAATAAAAGGAATTTTTTAAAGATTTATTTATTTATTAGAGAAAGAGAGAGTAAGCATGGGAGGAGGAGCAGAGGGAAGGAGAGAAAGAAACTCAAGTAGACTCCATGTTGAGCACAGAACCCTATGTTGGTCTCAATCCCAGGACCCTGAGGTCATGACCTGAGCTGAAACCAAGAGTCAGTTGCTTACCCAACTGAGCCACCTAGGTACCCCCACCCAAAAAATAAATAAATAAATAAATAATAGACCTATGACAAGTGAAGATATTGAATCATTAATCAACATATTTTCAGGGGCACCTGGGTGGCTCAGTGGGTTAAGTCTCTGCCTTCAGCTCAGTACATGATCTCGGGGTCCTGGGATCAAACCCGCACTGGACTCTCTGCTCAGCAAGAATCCTGCTTCCTCCTCTCTCTCTGCCTGCCTCTCCACCTACTTGTAATCTCTGCCTGTCAAATAAATTAAAATCTTTAAAAAAATATTCTCAGTAAGACAAGTTCTGGATGAGACAGCTTCACTGATGAGCTCTACTAAGCATATGAAGAAAAAATACAACTAATCACAACTTTTCAAAAAAAAAGAAGAAAAGAAAAAGAAAGAGAGAGAGAAAGAGTAGAAAGGAGGGACCCTTTCCAGATTGTTTCTATGCAACCAGCATTAATCTGATGCTAAAGCCATATAAAGACATTACAATAAAATAAAATTACAGACCAATATCACTTTGGAATAAAGTTGAAACAAAAATCCTCAACAACACACAATCAAATCAAATCCAACAGCAAATGGAAAAAAAAAAGATTATTCACTTTGAAAAGTGAGATTTGTCACAGGAAAAGAAGGGTAATTTAACCTAAGAAGACAAATGGAATCTATTACTTTACTTAAAAAAAGTATATTTACAGAAAATGCACTTGACAAAATCCAGCACTCATGACAAAATTTTTAAAAATCTCAGGAAACTAAGGATAGAAATAAAATTTATCAAAGCGATAAAGGACATCTATATAAAGACCATAGATAACAACATATTCAGTGATGAGAGACCAAAAGCTTACCCCTAAGATGGAAAGTGAGACAGGGTAATCTGCTTTCACCCCTGCTGTTCAACATTGCAGTGGAAGTTCTAGCTAGAGCTATTAGACAAAAAGAAATAAAATGTATCCCAAATGTCAAGGGAGTGGTATAATTTTATTCTCAAATGAGGTGATCCTGTGTAGAGAAATTTCCAAAGAATCCAGAAGAGAGTAACACTAAGAAATGAATTCAGCAAAATCACAGGTACTTGATCAATACTCAATAATCAGGTGTGTTTCTATAAACTAGCAATGAACAATCTGAAAAATAAATTAAGAAAGCACTTCCATTTACAATAGCATCTATAAGATCAAACATTTGGAAATAAATCTGATTAATGAGTTAAAGACTTATGCTCTACAGCCTACAAAAAAAGATGAAATAAATAATAAAAGATTCAAAGAGATGGAAAAATAGTTGACTTTTTTTTAAATAAGAAGATTTAACATATTAAAATACCCATGTCACCCAGAACAACCTACAGATTTGGGGGCGCCTGGGTTGCTCAGTGGGTTAAGCCTCTGCCTTTGGCTCAGGTCATGATCTCAGGGTCCTGGGATAGAGCTCCACATTGAGCTCACTGCTCAGTGGGGAGCCTGCTTCTCCCTCTCTCTGTCTGCCTCTTTGCCTCCTTCTGATCTCTCTCTCTCTTTCAAATAAATAAATAGACAAATAAAATCTTTAAAAGTTAAAAAATTAAAAAAAAGAACAACCTACAAATGTAATGCAACCCTCATCAAATCTTCAAAAGCTTTTTTTCACATAAAAGGAAAGCCAATATTTAAATCCATATTGAATTGCAAGAGGCATTGAATAGTGTAAAAATTTTGGAAAAGAACAAGGTTAGAGTACTGACACTAGTAAACTTCAGAACTTCCAACAATGTTACGGTAATTAAAACAACATGGTATTGGTATAGCGAAAGACATATACTCTAATGAAATAGAGTAGAGATGTCACAAATAAACCCATAAATAATAGTCCATTGATTTTTTTATACAAAATATTCAGACTATTCAATGGGGAAAGGACATTTTTTTCAACAAACACTGTTTGGAATATTGTATTTCCACACGTAAAAAAATGAAATTGGATTCATTTTACTCAATATTCAGAAATTAACTCAAAATGAATGAAAGACAAATGTAACAGCTAAACCTATAAAGCTCTTAGAAGAAGTCAATAGAAAACATCATCATGACATTAGATTTAGCTGACTTTATAAATGTTATACAAAAGCACAGGTCAAAATAAAAAGATAAATTGGACTTCAGAGCAATTAAGAATTCTGTGTATCAAAATATTCTATAAGAAAAATACTTCATATATCTTTTTTTTTTATTTTAGCCATTCTTACAGGTGTAACGTGAAGAAGAGTGGAAGATACAGATTTCCAGTTATGGAATAAATAGGACATGAGAATAAAAGATAGAGCAGATACAGTCAATGATATGTTAATAGTGTGTATGGTGTCATGGAGCTACACCAGTGATGAACATAGCATAACACATAGAATTGTTGTACAAATAGAGTTACTATGTTGTACATCTGAAACTAATGTAACATTGTGTGTCGACTATACTCAAGGAAAAAAAAAAACTAAGGAAAATAAAAATAAAGGCAATCTACCAAATGGGAGAAAATACTTCCACATCATGTACCTGAGTAAGAAATAACATCCAGAATATATAAATAATCCCTACAGTTTAACAACAACAAACCAAACATGATTTAAAATGGGGAAAGGGAGGTAGAGCTAAGATGGTGGAGTAGTAGAAGGACCCTAGGCTTGCTTCATCCCTTTAACACAGCTAGATAAATATTAAATCACTGTTAATATCCAAGAAATTGATCTGAGAACTAACAGAACAAACTGTACAACCAATGGGAGAGAGGAGGCCACATCATAGAAGGTAGGAGATGCAGAGATGTGGTTTGGGGGAGAAATGGATCATGGTGCTATGGAGGGGAGAGACCTCAGGTCCCAGAGAGAGGCAAGATAGAGGAGAACACAGATGATCACACAAGAAAAACACTTCACCATAGCTATTAACTAACAAAATGAGCCGGACTGATTTTCATGCGTGTTTTCAACCAACTGGTTCACTCCAAAGACTGGAATTTTTGAGGTCCGAGGTGTGCTTGGAATAGAGTCCTGAGGGTGTTGCCGTGCTCCTGTAGAGAAAGCAGACCGGCAACCCAGGGTGCAAATGGAAGGACCTGAGGATCTCCTGAGAATCCCGAGATGCATTGGGAGAGATGGTTTATCCTTGGAGTGTATTGAGAGATTTGGCATTGTTTCTCCAGGGATAAGGGAGCTAGGGAGCACAATTTACCTCCCCCACCACTCAGCATAAACACAGAGACAACTACTGATAGCAGCTAATCTGGACACTGGCCACTTAGTGTGCTTGCTTCAAACTACATGGTCCTGAGTTCAGGGGCACTGCTCCTTCTGGGTCAAATTGCATCCATTCCAGCTCAGTGACACCCTCCCCCAGAAAACAAGTACTGGCCCCCACCACACCCAGTCCCTGTTTTGAGTTTTAAAACAGTTGGCCTGGCAGGGAAAGAGTCCAAAGTGCACTACACTTCTACAGGCAGACAAGGAATCTGGACACAGACAGTGTGTAAATAGCAATCAGAAAAACAAGTGAGGGAATTTATTTGCATTTCTGGGGTGTGGGGTGCTTCTCTGACAGCAGCCAGCTCTAACTCTATCCTGGGAAAAAAGGACTGGCAACCACCATTTCCCTCTGCCACCCTCAGCATAAACTAATTCAGTAAACAGCACAGAACCAACACTGGCTGCCTAAATTGCTTACACCCAACCTGTCCCACCGTGCTCTTCTGGTAGTTTTTTTCTTGGGCAAGTACTCCTGAGAACAAGGACAATGGACCCATCCCCCAGAAGGCCAGCAACCCCCCTACCACCACATGTATGACATCTGCTGACCACAAAATTCTGCAAAGAGTCCGTTCAAATGGAAATACCATCAGGTCCTTTTAACAAGCAAACCAGAGCACACCTAGTTAAAACTAACCACACTCTGGCCAAGGTCTAACTAGTCCTCACTGCAGGCAAAGAGAATTTGCAGAAGGCTTACCAGAGGAATAAAGCAGCCATAACACAGAAACAGAATGCATGCATTAAACAAAAGGGACACTTGCTAAAGACCCAAGCCCTGGACATTATATAACCTCTTCTTCATAGAGTCATTAGTCTCAGGAGCAGGAAACATAACAGGCTTTCCTAATACATAGAAGAATAAAGAGACCTAGACAAAATGCAAAGATGGAGGAAATCATCCCAAAAGAATAAGAAAAGTCATGGCAAAGGATCTAATCAAAACAGATATAAGTAATATAACTGATCCAGAATTAAAAGCAACAATCATAAAGATATTAGCTGGGCTTGAGGAAATCAAAGATATAGGGGAGTCCCTTGCCATAGAAATAAAAGAGCTTAAAACCAATAAGGACAAAATGAAAAATTAAAAAACACAGGGTATAATGACTGCAAAGATGGAAGAAACAGAGGAACAAATAAATGCTATAGAAGATAGAATTATGGAAAATTATGAGACTACACAAAAGAGAAAGAAAAATCTTGGATCACAAATGGAGACTTAAGGATAATAGTGATTCTATGAAATGTCATAACATTGGTTTCATAAGAATCCAAAAGGAAGAAGAATGAGAAAAAGGAGTAGAAGGTTTGTATGAGGAAATAATAGCTGAAACCTTCCCTAATCTGGGGTAGGAAACAAACACCTAAATCCAGGGGGCACAGAAAACTCCTATCAAAATCAACAAAATCAGGCCAACACCAAGACATATTGGAGACAAGTTTGCATAATGCAGAGATAAAAAATCTTAAAAGCAGCAATACAAAAGAAGTCCCTAACTAAGAAGGGAAGACAAATCAGGTTAGCAGCGGATCTATTCACAGACCCTTGGCAGGCCAACAGTAAATGGCACGTTATCTTTAACGTGCTGAATGGGAAAAACCTACAGCCAAGAATATTCTGTCCAGCAAAGTTATTATTCAGAATAGGAGAAATCATTTTCCAGACGAAAATTAAAGGATTTCACGACCTCTAAACCAATCATACAAGAAATATTAAAAAGGACTCTTTGAGTAGGAACAAAAAAGACCAAAAGGAACAAAAACTAGAAAGTAACAGAGGAAATCTCCAGAAACAGCAGAAGAGTAATAAAATGACAATAAATTCATATCTCTCAGAAATCACTGAATATACATAGACTAAATGCTCCAATCAAACGACATGGGGTATCCGAATGGGTAAAAACAAAAGAGGCATTTATATGCTATCTATAAGAAACTCATTTGAGACCTAAAGACACCTGCAGGTTGAAAGTGATGGGATAGAGGAATATTTATCATACAAACAGCTGTGAAAGGAAATCTGGGGTACCAATATTTATATTAGACAAATTAGATATTAAACCAAAGACTAAAACAAGAGATTAATAAGAGCACTTTATCATAATAAAGGGGTCTACCCAAAAAGGTCTAACAATTTTAAATACTTATGCCCCCAACTTGGGAACACCAAAATATATAATACAATAAGAACCAAAAAAGGAACTCATAGACAATAATATGATAACAGGAGAGGATTTTCACACTTCATGTACATCAATGGACAGATCATCTAAAAAAAAAATCAACAGGAAGACAATGGCTTTGAATGACACCCTGAACTAGATAGACTTAATAGATATATTTAGAACATTCCATCCTAAAACAGGACAATCCACATTATTCTCAAGTGCGAAAGGTACATTCTCCAGAATAGATCACATACTAGGTCACAAACCAGGCCTCAATAAATACAAAAAGGTTGAGATTATA
This sequence comes from Meles meles, assembly GCF_922984935.1. NCBI lineage: Eukaryota > Metazoa > Chordata > Mammalia > Carnivora > Mustelidae > Meles > Meles meles. The sequence continues at coordinate 74,211,440 of NC_060087.1, read as the reverse complement.
CTAAGCATATTTTCCAACCACAATGCTATAAAATTTGAAGCCAACCAGGAGAAAAAAAATTGGAAAGACCACAAACATGGGAGTTAAAGAACATCATCCTAAAGAATGAATGGGTGAACCAAGAAATTAAAGGAAAAAAAGTTCATGGAAACAAATGAAAATGAAAGCACAATGATTCAAAACCTTTGAGATTCAGTAAAAGTGGTTTTAAGAAGAAAGTACAGAGCAGGGGGAGACAAGATGGCGGAGAACTAGGAGGAGTCACTGTTTCAACCTGTACCCTAAAGTGAGCTAATTACCTACCAAAGAACTCTGATCACCCATGAAATCAGCCTGAGATTAGAATTTTACACATCTGGATCTCTACAGGGGACAGAAGATGCCAGTGGGCAGGTAAAGTGGAGTGGGAACTGTGACTGGGGATCAGCATTAACTTGGAGTCTGGTTGAAAGCACTTAAAAAGAGCAAAGGATCCTGGGGGGAAATTGTGGGAATCAGTGTGGTTAGGTACAGGGCCTTAAGTCCCCGGACCCAGGACAGCCACCCCTGGCATTGAGCCAAAGAGAGTGTGGCAAAGAAACCAGGTCTTGGTCCCTGAGCGGAGAGGGTGCCTGAGAGCTTGTGGGGTGTGGCTTCCAGGAGGAGCTGGGCGCCTCAACAGCCAGCAGAACCACAGCCTTTTTGCACTCCCCAAGCACGCGCTGCTCTGAGCTACCAGAGACTGAATTGCTCCTCACACCCTCCCCTGAGAGAGCTGCATGCAGGCCTCCCCTGAGAGAGCTGCCTGCAGGCACAGGAGCCCGGCACACTCTTGGACCCTGAGAGTCTGAGCACTCCCAGCCTGGGCCAGCAGGAAAATCTCAGTGTGCAATTGCTGCTAGGAACCTCTCTGGTGGTCTGGAGCTGCCCAGACAGCCGCCGCTGTCAGTTTTGGGTACAAGCAGGAGCTCCTGCATCCCCAGAGACCACAGCTGGAAACGTGCCCTGCCAGCAGCCAAGGGGGAATTTATGTGCTCTGGAGCACCCAAAGGGGAACAGACTGAGGCTTCTCTCTGAGAGGGAGTTCTGGGTGCAGTTTCCTTTCCTCTAAACCTCTAAAAACCATCAAAAGCTGTCAAGGCCAGAGAAAGCAAACAAAAAATCTCCAGAAAACAAAAGCCTGAAAAACCGGTTTCCTCAGAGACCACCCCCTTGAGGAGAGCAAGAGGACTTAGCTCAGGAAACACTGCCTGAAAATAGAGGAACAGGCCCCTCCCCCAGAAAGCCAACTGAAAAAAAAAAAAAAGACAAAGGAACAACCACCACTACTTAATAGATACAACTTTTATTTTTAATTAATTCCCACTATTCTGGTTTATTTTTTATATAGATATTTTTTTAACCTATTTACCATCACAGTGAGATGTCCAATACATCAAATTCCATAATAACCTTTTAATCTGAACTTTTTGATACATATACCCATGTTTTTCTTTTGTTTCTCTATTTTTTTAATTTTTTAAATTTTAGTTTAATTTATTCTTTTTTATTTTTATTTTTTAATATTCATATAGAGTTAAACTTCAAGGTAGTCTCCTTTCCCCAATCAATGCTACCCCTACAGGTAAACCAATTTTTAACCCCCCTTTAACTTTGGAAAGTTGAGTCCCTTAACAAAGATATCAAGATACATCCAGGAAGAATCAAAATAATCTTCCTCCCCCAAACTGATATAATATATATATATATTTTTCCTCTTGTCATCTATTTTGTCAGTCTTTTCGTTTGTCTGTTTTTGTTTGTATACCACATAAATCTTACCTTGGGACCCATTTGGGCTGGGCCTTCTCTTTTATTTTATCTTTCTTTTTTTCCTGTCTCTCTCTCCCTCTCTCTCTTTTTTCTTTTTTCTCTCTTTCTTTTTTCTTTCGTTTGGGTGGGGACTCTTGATTGCTCAGAAGCATACCAGGGTTCACCTTGACTGCACCACGGTTGATACATCCAGCTACATCCATTCAGCCATCTTTCACCAAAATGACTAGGATGAGGAATGCCCAACAGAAGAAAAATTCAGAGGCTGGGCCTTCTGCAACAGAGCTAATGGCTATCGACATAGACAATATGTCGGAAAGGATTTCAGGCAATAGCTAGGTTGGAGAAAGCCATGGATAACAAAATGGAATTGATTAGGACAGAACAGAAAGCCACCAGGGATGATGTTCACAATGTTAGGGCAGAACTGAAAGCCACCAGGGATGATGTTCAAAATGCTCTCAATGAGTTCCAATCTAATCTAAATTCTCTAAAAGCTAGGGTAACTGAGACAGAAGATAGAATTAGTGATCTGGAGGACAAACAGATAGAGAGAAAGGATCAGGAGGAAGCCTGGAAAAAACAGTTTAGAAACCACAAAAACAGAATTAGGGAAATAAATGATGCCACAAAATGTTCCAACGTCAGAAATATTGGAATCCCTGAAGGGGAGGAGAAAGAAAGAAGTCTAGAAGATATAGTGGAACAAATTCTCCATGACAATTTCACCAATCTTGTGAATGGAACCAGCATTCATGTACTAGAAACAGAATGGTCTCCCCCCAAGATTATAGAATCTAAAAAACATCAAAGCGACTGATAGTAAAATTGAGAAATCATAACTGTAGACACAATCTCCTGAAAGCAGCTAGGACAAAGGGAGGCTCCTTACATACAGAGGAAAGCCCATCAGAATAACATCAGACCTGTCCACAGAAACCTGGAAAGCCAGAAAGGGCTGGCAAGATATATCCAGGGCACTAAATGAGAAGAACATGCAGCCAAGAATACTTTATCCACCAAGACTGACATTCAAAATGGATGGAGAGATAGAGAGATCCCAAGACTGGCAAGGCTTAAAAGAGTATGCGACCACCAAGCTGACACTGCAGGAAATATTAAGGGGGGGGAGGGTTCGATAAAAGAGAAAAGATCCTAAGAATATCATTGAACAGAAATATAGAGACAATCTACAGAAAGAAAGACTTCAAAGGTAGCACAATGTCAATAAAAACGTATCTATCAATAATCACTCTCAATGTGAATGGGCTAAATGTGTCATAAAATGACACAGGGTTGCAGATTGGATAAAATGACAGGATCCATCCATATGATGTCTAAAAGAGACCCATTTTGAAACTAAAGATACACCCAGACTGAAAGTGAAGGGATGGAGAAGAATCTTTCATGCCAATGGAGCTCAAAAGAAGGCCAGGGTAGTGATTCTCATATCAGATAAATTAGATTTTAAACTAAAGACTGTAATCAGAGATACGGAAGGACACTACATCATTCTTAAAGGGATTATCCACCAAGATGAACTAACAATTGTAAATATCTATGCCCCCAATATGGGAGCAGCCAATTACATAAGAAAATTATTAATCAAGATAAAAAGTCATATTAAGAGTGCCTTGTTGGTTCAGTGGGTTAAGCCTCTGTCTTTGGCTCAGGTCATGATCCCAGGGTCCTGGGATCGAGCCCTGCATCAGGCATTCTGCTCAGCGGGGAGCCTGCTTCCCTCTCCCTCTCTGCCTGCCCTTCTGCCTACTTGTGATCTCTGTCTGCCATATAAATAAATACATAAACATATATATTTTTAAAAAGATAAAAAGTCATATTGATATGAATAAATTAACAGTAGGAGATATTAACATGCCTCTCCCCATAACAGACAGATCATTGATGCAGAAAATCAATAAAGAAACAAGGGCATTGAATAACACATTGGACCAGATGAACCTCATAGATATATACAGAACATTCCACCCTAAAAAAAACAGAATACTCTTTCTTCTCAAGTGCACATGGAACCTTCCCTAGAATAGACCACATACCTAATCACAAATCAGGCCTCAACTGATACCAAAAGACTGAGATTATTCCCTGCATATTCTCAGATCACAATGCTTTCAAACTGGAGCTCAATCACAAAGAAATGTTTGGAAGGATCTCAAACACCTGGAAGATAAAGACCTCCTTGCTTAAGAATGCTTGGATCAACCAAGTCCAAAACCTATGCGATACAGCAAAGGTGGTCCTAAGGGGGAAATATATAGCCATCCAAGCCTCCATCAAAAAAAAAAAAAATTGAAAAATCCAGAATATACCAGCTGTCTCTGCACCTTAAAGAACTGGAGAATCAACCACAAATTAAACCAACTCCACACACAAGAATAGAAATAATCAAGAGTAGAGCAGAGAACAATGAGGTAGAAACCAGAGATACAGTAGAACGTATCAATGAAACTAGAAGCTGGTTTTTTGAAAGAATCAATAAGGTCAATAAACCATTGGCTACACTAATCCAAAAGAAAAGAGAGAAATCTCAAATTAATAAAATTATGAATGAAAAGCGAGAGATCACAACTAGCACCAAGGAATAGGAACAATCATCAGAAGTTATTATCAACAGTTATATGCCAATAAGTTAAGTAACCTAGATGAAAAGGATGCACTCCTGGAAAACTGTAAACTCCCAAAATTGAACCAGGAAGAAACTGACCACCTGAATAGACCGATACCAAGTAACGAGATTGAAGCAGTGATCAAAACCTCCCCAAAAACAGGAGCCCAGGACCTGACAGATTCCATGAGGAATTCTACCAGGCCTTCCAATAAGAAATAACACCTATTCTCCTGAAGCTGTTTCAAAAAATTGAAGCAGAAGGAAAACTTCCAGACTCTTTTTATGAAGCCAGCATTACCCTGAACCCCAAACCTGGCAAAGACCCTACCAAAAAGGAGTATTTCAGACCAGTATCACTGATGAATATGGATGCTAAGATTCTCAACAAGATCCTAGCAAATAAGATCCAACAGCACATGAAAAAGATTATCCACCATGACCAGGTGGGATTCATCCCTGGGTTGCAAGTTTGGTTCAACATTCGCAAATCAATCAATGTGATAGAACACATCAATAAGAGAAGAGAGAAGAACCACATGGTCCTCTCAATTGATGCAGAAAAAGGATTTGACAATATCCAGCATCCGTTCCTGATGAAAACGCTTCAAAGTATAGGGATAGAGGGAACATTCCTGAACTTCATAAAATCTATCTATGAAAGACCCACAGCAAATATCATCCTCAATGGGAAAAAGCTTGCAGCCTTCCCGTTGAGATCAGGAACACGACAAGGATGCCCACTCTCACCACTCTTGTTCAACATAGTATTAGAAGTTCTAGCAATGGCAATCAGACAACAAAGAGAAATAAAAGGTATCCAAATTGGCAAGGAAGAAGTCAAACTCTCTCTCTTTGCAGATGACATGATTCTTTATATGGAAAACCCCAAAGACTCCACCCCCAAACTACTAGAACTCATACAGCAATTCAGTAACGTGGCAGGATACAAAGTCAATGTACAGAAATCAGTGGCTTTCTTATACACTAACAATGAAAATACAGAAAGGGAAATTAGAGAATCGATTCCCTTTACTATAGCACCAAGAACCATAAGATACCTGGGAATAAACCTAACCATAGAGGTAAAGGACCTGTACTTGAGGAACTACAGAACACTCATGAAAGAATTTGAAGAAGACACAAAAAGATGGAAGATTGTTCCATGCTCTTGGATTGGAAGAATAAACATTGTTAAAATGTCTATACTGCCTAGAGCAATCTATACTTTTAATGCCATTCCTATCAAAATTCCACTGGTATTTTTCAAAGAGCTAGAGCAAATAATCCTAAAATTTGTATGGAATCAGAAGAGACCCCGAATTGCTAAGGAAATGTTGAAAAACAAAAACAAAACTGGCGGCATCACGTTACCCGATTTCAAGCTTTACTACAAAGCTGTGATCACCAACACAGCATGGTACTGGCATAAAAACAGACACATAGACCAGTGGAACAGAGTGGAGAGCCCAGATATGGACCCTCAACTCTATGGTCAAATAATCTTCGACAAAACAGGAAAAAATATTCAATGGAAAAAAGACAGTCTCTTCAATAAATGGTGCTGGGAAAACTGGACAGTGATATGTAGAAGAATGAAACACGACCATTCTCTTACACCATACACAAAGATAAACTTGAAATGGATAAAAGACCTCAACGTGAGACAGGAATCTATCAAAATCCTAGAGGATAACATAGGCAGTAATCTCTTCGGTATCAGCCACAGCAACTTCTTTCAAGATATGTCTCCAAAGGCCAAGGAAACAAAAGCGAAAATGAACTTTTGGGACTTCATCAAGATCAAAAGCTTCTGCACAGCAAAGGAAACAGTCAACAAAACAAAAAGACAACCCACGGAATGGGAGAAGATATTTGCAAATGACAGTACAGACAAAAGGTTGATATCCAGGATCTATAAAGAACTTCTCAATCTCAACACACACAAAACAGATAAACATATCAAAAAATGGGCAGAAGCTATGAACAGACACTTCTCCAACGAAGACATACAAATGGCTATCAAACACATGAAAAAATGTTCATCATCACTAGCCATCAGGGAGATTCAAATTAAAACCACATTGAGATACCACCTGACACCAGTTAGAATGGCCAAAATTAGCAAGACAGGAAACAACGTGTGTTGTAGAGGGTGTGGAGAAAGGGGAAACCTCTTACACTGTTGGTGGGAATGCAAGTTAGTGCAGCCACTTTGGAGAACATTATGGAGATTCCTCAAGAAATGAAGAATAGAGCTTCCCTATGACCCTGCAATTGCACTGCTGGGTATTTACCCCAAAGATACAGATGTAGTGAAAAGAAGGGCCATCTGTACCCCAATGTTTATTGCAGCAATGGCTACGGTCACCAAACTGTGGAAAGAACCAAGATGCCCTTCAACGGATGAATGGATAAGGAAGATGTGGTACATATACACGATGGAGTATTATGCCTCCATCAGAAAGGATGAATACCCAACTTTTGTAGCAACATGGATGGGACTGGAAGAGATTATGCTGAGCGAAATAAGTCAAGCAGAGATTGGTCTCACTTATTTGTGGAGCATAACAAATAACATGGAGGACATGGGGAGATGGAGAGGAGAGGGAGTTGAGGGAAACTGGAAGGGGAGATGAGCCATGAGAGACTATGGACTCTGAAAAACAACCAGAGGGCTTTGAATGGGCGGGGGGTTGGGAGGTTGAGGAACCAGGTGGTGGGTAATAGGGAGGGCACATACTGCATGGAGCACTGGGTGTGATGCCAAAACAATGAACACCGTTATGCTGTAAATAAACAAATCAAAAATAAAATAAAAAAAAATCTCCCAAAGGGAGCACCTGGGTGGCCCAGTTGGTTAAGAGTCCAACTCTTGATCTCATTGCTTTTCTTGATCTCAGGATTTTGAGTTCAAGCCCCATGTTGGGTTACATGTTTGGCATAAAGCCTATTAAAAAAAAAATCTCCCAATGAGCAAAAGTCCAGAGCCCAGGGAAATCCTACAAATATTTAAAGAAGAGTTAATAACTATTTTTCTGAAATTATTTCAAAAAATAGAAAAGGAAGGAAAAACTCAAAACTCATTCTACAAGGCCAGCATTACCTGGATTCCTAATCAAGTTAAAGACCCCACTGAAAAAGTGAACTATAAGCCAGTAATCTGATGAACATTTATGCAAAAATTCTCAACACAGTACTGCCAAATCAAATCCAACAGTACATAAAAATAATCATTCAACATGATCAAGTGGGATGTATTCCTGTGTTGCAAACGTGGTTCAATAGTCACAAATAAATCAAGGTGACACATCACATAAGTAAGAGAAAGAATAAGAATCACAAGATCTCTCAAGAGATGCAGAAATAGCTTTTGACAAACTACAGGATCCATGTTTAATAAAAAACTCTGCACAAAGTAAGGATAGAAGGAACATTCCTCAACATAATCAAGGCCATATATGAAAAAAAGGTTAAATTCCATCAACAATCATAAAGGCCATATACAGAAAAAAACAAAAACAGTTAATATCATCCTCAATGGGGAAAATCTGAGAACTTTCGCTCTATGGTCAGGAATAAGAGAGGGATGTCCACTCTCACCAGTTATTTAACATAGTACTGAAAGTTCTAGCCTCAGCAATCACACAATCAAAAGAAATAAAAAGTATCCAAATCAGGGGGCGCCTGGGTGGCTCAGTGGGCTAAAGCCTCTGCCTTCGGCTCAGGTCATGATCCCAGGATCATGGGATCGAGCTCCATATCCGGCTCTCTGCTCAGCAGGGAGCCTGCTTCCTTCCCCTCTCTCTCTGCCTGCCTCTCTGCCTACTTGTGATCTCTCTCTGTCAAATAAATAAATAAAATCTTTGAAAAAAAAAAGTATTTGAGTGCAAGTCTCTTTGGCTTTTCAGAGTTAGGTATTTCAGGGATCAGGGACCCATCTCCAGGAAAATTCTTCAAATTTTGAGCAATAGTCATGTGGTGTAATTGCTTCAGTACTCTGAGAAAAGTTGGAAGTTGGGAGGTCCCTCCCAATTATATTGCATTCTGATGGTAATGCAGTTTATGATGAGAGAGTATCTCAACCTTGCCTACCTGTCTTGATGAAGGTATTTTCTCATTCATTTGATGTGCAGGAGTCACCCAGCTATTTTCTGGATTTCTTTCAGAAGAATTTGCTCCATGTGTAGTTGTAAATTCAGCACCTAATACGAGAAGGAAATTTAGGAGCCTGGATGCTGCCATATTGGTCCCTTAAAGACTATTATTATTATTATTATTAATATTATTATTATTATTTCTTCATATATAAATTATTCTAACCCCTCCATAAGCTGATTTTTAAGATTTTTAAATTTATATTTGATTTTCACAAATTTGACTGACATTTGCCTAGATTAACCTTGGATTCTGCAGGGATTTTTGCAGTTTTGAATATAATTTGGAAAACACTTGCCTTGTTTTCCTCAACATTTTCTTCTGTCTTTGGGATTTTAATTAATGCATTTTAGACCACTTGCTATTGTTCCAGAGATTATTTTGTTTTATTTGAACTTTCCACAACTATTTTTAATTGTCCTTAAGTTTCATTAATTTATGATCTGTCTTCATGTTCATTGAATATTTCTTGTGTGGAATCTACACATTTCTGGTGTGACCTATCAAATGATTTTTTTTTTTAATTTCACATACTATATTTTTCAATTCTGAGGATTCCATTGCAATGTTTCTTTATCTTTTCTAAAATTTCCCATCTCTTCTGTCTTATGGTCACCTTTTCCTATAATCCTTAAACTTAGTTATAATAGCTATTTTAAAGTTTTCACCTCTCCCAATATCTATCTTATCTTTGATTATTTATGTTGTTAATTTCTCTTGATTATAAGTTACATTTTATGAATACCAACATGTTTCATAATTTATATTATATAATGGACATTGTGAATGAACAAATATGGAGATTCTTATGTCTGTCATCTTACTTCGAAGATTGTTGAATTTTTTTTTTCTTTTATATTTTGTTGTTATTTTTTTACTTAATTTTTCTTCCATTTTATATTTTCAGGGTTTAAACAATTTCTTATTCATTCTTCATTCTTTATTTCCCCTTGGAATTTGTAGTATTTTTTTATCCCATTAATTGTTTTTGTCTCTTTCCATGAACTCATAGTCAGACATATTGCCTAACCAATTAACTACTGTTTCCTCCACATATTTATCTGTGTCAATGTGACATATTTTTTATCTACTTCTCCTTATATTCTCAGGTGAAGGAACTTCTGGGCCACTCATTCCATTTCATTAGAAAATCTTAACTTTTATTGATGCATACCTTGTGTTGGTGTATGGGACACTCATTGGAAGATTCACCTAGTGAAAATAAACAAGTTGGAAAGGCAATCATTTGCTCCATCATCTTCCTTTTATAAATGCAAAAATAAGCTCAGGGTAATTAAATCATTTTATATTTTCATATAGAAACTAAAGTCTAGAACTTAGGGCTTATGACTTTCTACCTGTACCATATTTCTTTATGTAGGGCACACTGACTTACATTAAAGTAAAACAAATTAAGGTGAAATATAAGAAAGAGCTTCCTTATGCATTATATAGTGCATACAGGTCAGCAACAATCCAAAAACAACCAAGGCAGCATTTTAGGGCTCCAGTGATCATTTGTGACTGTTAGCAGTTAATTGACACTTCATCATCATATTTTAGATAATTGGATTTTCAAATAAGTAAAAAATGTGGTTATGTTGCATTTGGATTTTAGCAGTTTTTGAAGTACTCATATTACCTCCTTTTAAATAAATGAATGGCCATACTAAATAAGTATTGCAAATGTTGTTTTATAAAATATTAACAAACATTTCTTTTACTCTTCAGGCATCAATCAATAAAGAAATCTCTTTAGTACAATGAAGAATACTTTTTATGTAATTAAAAAAATCAGTTGTTCCAGTTGAGCAGTTGTAGATCAAAACTGCTCATGTGGCCATCGAACACCAGCATGTTTTTAAACATTTGTTTTTTTACTTTAGGTGCCAGCTCTATAAAACTCAATTTCCTGCTTATTTGCCTTTCTTTCTCTATTCTCCTATAAACATATTCTTAGTTTCCCAGAAGATTCAAACACAGATGGCTGCCTTATTGTGGCAGAAGCAAAAATGTTACTTTAACGTTTAACAGGATTAAAAATCCTCTTGGCAGCAGTGGCATATGTTACCAGTTAATTGTTTTACTGGAAGCTACTCTCTGTTTTAAAACATGGGCTCATTTTACATGCTTACATCCCAACAGTACGAAATTTAAATTCGTTGAGATACATTTTAAACTTAGTTTAACCAAAATTATTCATAAAGAATGTTATTCTTCCATGTTATCTGTGTGTCTAAATAAGAGTGGACTGCTGATATTATTTATGGTTAAAAGGAGGACTGCACTTGCTCTGCATTCAAGCAGATTTATGTGAACAGTACAGAGTGCCCCAGCAATGACTAATCATTTTAGCATCCTTTATACTTTACTTACATGACTGATACCTTGAGTACAGAAACCTGCTGTATAATAGAAGTATTTTAAAAGTGCAATATAGAGCTATGTAAACCTTCTAAAAATGGTGAGCAGTGTCTGTAATAATTTCCTAGCAGTAACTACTTAACAATATTGACTGAGGACATTCCACAACCCATATGGTCAGGTAATTAACATTATGTAAATAACATCAGACTTTGGAAGTCTGTATTTTCCTATTAACTTATGAAAATAATTTGTGCATGACAAGTGAAATATTGGTAACACAATGAGATGTTTCACATGGAAAAAATATAAGAAAACTTTGGAATGTTGAAATTTTGGTTTGATCAATTTTGTCAATAATATAAATATTTATCTCACCATTTTATCACCTTTATATGGAATATTCCCAGTTTCCACACTGTTTATCTTGGGTACTACTTACCATTTCAGTCATTCATTATCTTGAAAAAGCAGAAGACAATTTATTAAAATGTGTAGGACTCCTGCTTCTGGCCAAGATGGAATAAGAGGACAATCCTTTTACCTATAAGCACTATAAAAGCAGAAAAAAATAACACCCTGAATGCACCAGAATACAATGTACAGAAAGTTTTATATCCACTGTACAAGGAGAAAATACCAGAGTAGCACTGACAATCTCTGTGAGGTGAAGGTAAAAAACTGGGAGTCTGTGTAAACCAAAACAGATAGATTTGACACAGCAGGATATTGAGGTGTTTACACAGAAAGAGATATAAAGATCTGCAGAGATTCCCTATTAAATATTAGTTGAATATTAATCCAAATTAAGGGAAGAATCACTTGAAAGGATTAGAGGAAGAGCTACATAGAACTCACATATGTCTTAAAATACTGCTTATCTCCAATAGTCAGAGTGGAAAACACCATAATTCAGGAGACATCAGGTAAAGTATTATGAAGAATCTTTCACTAGTTTTGAAAAAGATTAAATGCAATTCTGATTCTCCCCAATGAACTGTAAAAGAAAGATCTGAAAAGATAAAATTGTTTCCAGATTATTTCATCATGTCCCACAAAATAGGCCAAGCTAATAAATAGGGATATAATATATGCAGAACCCCAAGGTTAAAATTTATGATGTATGACACCCAATAAAAAATATCAAGATTTTAAAAAAGCAAGACAATACAACTCACATTAAAGGAGGAGGAAATATCAAAAGAAATTGATACAGAAATTACAGACAAATAATATATAAATAGCAGGGGTACCTGGGTGACTCAGTTTGTTAAGCATCTGTCTGGCTCAGGTCATAATCCCAGGGTCCTGGGATTGAAACCCACATCGTGCTCCCTGTTTCTCCCTCTCCCTCTGCCTGCTGTTCTACTTGTGCTCTCTCTCTCTTTCTCTCTCTCTCTGTCTGTCTAATAAATAAATAAATCTTTAAAAATATTACAATAATATAAGTAGTGGACAAGGGTACAAAAAACAATGAACTATGTTCTATAAATTTGAGAAGGTAGAGGAAATATTTAACATGTTAAGTGGAGATTTTTAAAAAGGGCGTTTGTGTGTGTATGTGTGCTTAAACTTCTAGAGATGAAAAATAAATTGTGTTAATATTAAAATACACTTTTATTAATAACAGAATAGGCATTTGGGAAAAAATCTTACTGAAATTGAAACAAAAAAAAAAGACACATCCAAATGAAACAGAAAAAAATGGCTGAAAAAATGAACAGAATATCATTAAACTCAGGAACAAATTCAGGTAACCAAATTAAATATAAATATAAATATAAATATAACATAAATGTATATGTATTTAGAGCTTTAGAAAGGGAGAAGAAAGAAGTAGCAGAACAAGAAAATTGATGATATAAAGGCTGGACATTTTCCAAATTTAACTAAATCTATAAGTTTATCTTTTTTTTTTTTAAAGATTTTATTTATTTATTTGACAGAGAGAAATCACAAGAGAGGCAGGCAGAGAGCGAGGAAAGGAAGCAGGCTCTCTGCTGAGAGAGAGCCCGATGTGGGGCTCGATCCCAGGACCCTGAGATCATGACCTGAGCTGAAGGCAGTGGCTCAACCCACTGAGCCACCCAGGTGCCCCCAAATTTAACTAAATCTATAAATCCACAAATCCAAAGTGTTCCATAAACGTAAGCACAAGAATCATAAATAAAACTGCTAAAGTGTTATATGCAACTAATGAATTGTCAAACACTACATCAAAAACTAATATGTTGGCTAATTGAACATAAAAAAAAGAAAAACTTTACCAAGGCATATTATTACCAAGTTGCTAATAGCCAGTAAGAAAGAGAAAATCTTAAAAGCATAAGAAAACTTACATTATGTGCAGAGAAATAAAGATAAGATGATAGTAGATTGTTCATCAAAAAAAAAAAAGTGCAAGTTTTTAAAAGGTGGAGCAAAATACTTTAAATACTGAAAAAAAAATGTTCAGCCTAAACTGCTTTACCCAGTGAAAATATATTTCAAAACTGATGATTGTAAGCTTGTTACTGGAACTTAAATCATCGATTCTTTTGGGACTCAGGCCTTTGGACTCAGACTGAAATTATATCATTAGTACATCTTGGCCTCCAGGTTTTGACTAGAGATCTCATGACACATCATAATTAAGCATGGCTTGGATAGAGCACAGAAGGCATGGTGATGCTCCTGGAAAGAAAGCAAGCCAGCAAGCCAGCAACCCAGGGTCAGACAACTTAGAAACAGAAAGTGAAAAACACCTGGGGCACACAGGAGGGATATTCCACTCTTCTTGATATGCTTCCCTAACAGGTAACATTAATGGAGATGACTTTCTAGGAATAAAGGAATTGGCTGTTGCCATTTCCCATCCTTGTCCCTCAACATAAACACAGAGACATCTGTGGGAAGCAGTGCAGTGCCAAAAGAAGGCTGCATAACTTGCTTACACCAAGCACCACTACCCCCCAGCCATAGACATCAACAAATTGCCAACACAGAGGAACTTATCCCAAAATGAAAGAACAAAAGAAGGGTACAGCCAGAAATTTAAAGAAAACAAATATAAAATGTGTGACGGAGAACTGAAAGAACCAATCCTAAGGATACTCACTGGGCTTGATAAAAGAAAGGAAGACATCAGTTACACCCTTACCACAGACATAAAGTTGTTTAAAAACAATCAGAAATGAAAAAGAAAATAAACAAGATTGGAAACAGGCTTAATGCAATTAATAGCAGCCTAGAAGGTGCAGAGGAATGAAAAAAAAAAAAGACATAAAAGAAAAAAACTAATGGAAAATAATTAAGCTGAATAAAAGAGAGAGAATTATGCAGCACAAGACTAGATTTAGGAAACTCAATGACTGCATCAAATGGGTAACATACATATTATAGAAATACCAGAAGAAGAGAAAAAAAGGGGGGGATGCTGAAAAATTTATTTCAACAAGTACTAGCAAAAATCTTCCCTCATCTGGAGAAGGAAAGAGACATATCTAAGAGGTACAAAAACTCCCATCAAAGTCAACAAAAGCAGTCCAATATCAAAACATATTGTAATTAAATTTGCAAAAATATTTAAAAAGAAAAAAAAAGTAAAAGGAGCAAAAGAAAAGACAGTAACATATAAAGGAAACCCTATAAGCCTATCAAAGGTTGTTTCAGGAGAAACTTTCCAAGTTACAAAGGAGTGGCATGATATATTGAAAGGGCTGAATGGAAAAGACCTGTAGCCAATAATACTCTGTCCAGGAAGACTAGCATTCAGAATAGAAGGAGAGATAAAGAGTTTCCCAGATGAACAAAAACTAAGGAGTTCATGACCATTAATACAACCCTGAAAGAAATATTAAAGAAGAATATTTGAGTAGAAAGGAAAAACTAAAAGTGACAAAGACAAGGCAGCATCAGAGAAAATCTCCAGAAACAATGACAAAACAAGTATGAAAATAGCACTAAATACTTATCTACCAATAATTACTATGAATGTACATGGAGTAAGTGCTCCAACCAAAAGTCACAGGGTATCAGAATGGATTAAAAAAAAAAAAAAGACCCATATATGTGCTGCCTACAAGAGACTCATTTAAAAGAAAGAAACTGCAGGTTGTGAGTTGATGGAGAAACACTGATCACTCAAATAGATGTCAAAAGAAAGCCAGAGTAAAATACTTACATCAAGCAAACTAGGCTTAACACAAAGACCGTAAAAAGAAAAAAATGGGCAATATATAATCATAAAGGGAATAATCCAATAGGAAGACATAACTATTATAAATATTTATGCACCAAACATGGGAGCACACAAATATAAAACAATAACAAAAATAAACTCAATTATAACAACACAATAATATTAGGATACATTAACACCCCAATTACATCAATGGACAGATCATCTATGCAGAAAATCACAAAGAAACAATGACTTTGAATAACACACTGGACTAGATGGACTAAACAGATATATTCAGAATATTTCATCCTACAACAGCAGAATACACATATTTTTCTTGTCTTAAATCCAATTAGCCAACATATGGTACATAATTAGTTTCAGATACAGCATTCAATAATTCATCAGTTGCCTATAACACCCATCATCACATCATGTACCCTCCTTAATGTTCATGACCCAATTGTCTATGACACACCCAACTCCCCTTCAGCAAATCTCAGTTTGTTTCCCAGAGATAAGAGTCTCTCATGGTTTATCTCCTTCTCTGATTTCTTTCCATTCAGTTTTCCCTCCCTTCCCTTACGATACCCTCCACTATTTCTTATATTCCACATATGAATGAAACCATATAAGTGTCTTTCTCTGATTGACTTATTTCACTTAGACTAATACTTTGCAGTTCCACCATGTCAATGTAAATTGTAGGTATTCATCCTTTCTGATGGCTGAGTAATATTCCATTGTATATATAAACCACATTTGCCGTATCAGTTCATCTATCAAAGGAAGTCACAGCTCCTTCCACACTTTGCTTATTGTTGCTATGATCATTGAGGTAGTGGTGCCCCTTCATTTCACATCTGTAACTTGGAGTAAATACCCAATAAAGAAAATGCTGGGCCATAGGGGAGCTATATTTTTAACTTCTTGAGGAACCTCCATACTGTTTTCCATAGTGAGTGTACCAGCTTGCTTTCCCAACAGCAGTGTCAGGGGGTTCCGCTTTCTCCACATCCTCACCATTATTTGTTGTTTCCTGTCTTTTTAATTTTATCCAATCTAACTGATGTAAGGTGGTATCTCATTGTGGTTTTGATTTGTATTTCCCTGATGACAAGTGAGGTCAAACATTTTTTTCATGTGACTGTTAGCCATTTGTATGTCTTCTTTGGAGAAATATCTATTCATGTCCTCGGCCTATTTCTTGACTAGATTATTTGATTTTTGGATGTTGAATTTAATATGTTTTATTATAGATCTTGGATACCAACCCTTTATCTGATATATCATTTGTAAATATATTCTCCAATTCTGTAGGTTGTCTTTCAGTTTTGTTGACAGTTTCCTTTGCTGTGCAAAAGGTTTTTATCTTGATGAAGTCCCAAAAGTTCATATTTGCTTTTGTTTCCCTTGCCTTTGAAGATGTATCTTGCAGCAAGTTGCTGTGTCAGAGGTCAAAGAGGTTACTGCCTGTGTTCTCCTCTTGATTTTGATAGATTTCTGGTATTTCATCCATTTTTAGTTTATCTTTATGCATGGTGTAAGAGAATGGTCCAAGTTCATTCTTCTCTGTGTAGGTGTCCAATCTTTCCAGCACCATTTATTGAAGAGACTGTCATTTTTCCATTGAATATTCTTTCCTGTGTTGTCTAGATTGGTTGACAACAGAGCTGAGCGCCCATTTCTAGGTTCTCTATTCTGTTCCTATTGATCTGTGTCTGGTTGTGTGCCAGGACCATACTACCTTAATGTAATATAGCTTGAAGTCAGACATTGTGATGCCACCTGCTTTGGTTTTCTTTATTCAACATTCCTCTGGGTATTCAGGTTCTTTTATGGTCCCATTCAAATTTTAGGATTGTTTGTTCCAGCTCTGTGAAAAATGTTGATGATATTCTGGGATTTCACTAAATGTGTACATTGCTCTAGGAGGCATAGGCATTTTAACATTAATTTATTCTTCCAATCCACGAGCGTGGAATGTTTTTCTATCTCTTTATGTCTTCTTCAATTTATTTCATAAGTTTCCTTTAGTGTTTAGAGTACAGGTCTTTTACCTCTTTGGTTAGGTTTATTCTTAGGCATCATATGATTTTTGATGCATTTGTAAATTGGAAACTTTCCTTAATTTCTCCTTCTTCAGTCTCATTGTTATTGTACAGAAATGCAACTGATTCCTGTGCATTGGTTTTTACTTCCTGACCCATTCCTGACTTGCTGTATGAGTTCTATCAATTTTGAGGTGGAGTCTTTTGGGTTCTCCACATAAAGTATCATGCCTTCTACGAAGAGTAAGAGTTTGACTTATTCCTTGTCAATTTTAATGCAATTTTATTTCTTTTTGTTGTCGTATTGTTGAGGCTAGGCCTTCTACTACTATGATGAACAACAGTGTTAACAGTGGGCCTCCATGTTGTGTTCCTGCCTTTAGGGGAAAAGCTTTCAGTTTTTCCTACTGAGAATGATATTCACTGTCAGCTTTCTGTAGATGGCTTTTATGATATTGCAGTATGTTCCCTCTATCTCTACAATTTGAAGACTTTCAAATAAAGGATGTGGTATTTTGTCAAATACTTTTTTTGGCATCAATTGTGAGGATCACATGGTTATTTTCTTTTATTAATATGATCTATCACATTGATTGATTTGTGACTGTTGAACCACCCTTGCATCCCAAGAGTAAACACCACTTAGCCATGGTGAATAATTCTTTTAATGTACTGTTGGATCCTACTGGCTGGTATCTTGGTGAGATTTTTTGAATCTATGTTTATCAGAGATATTGGTTTGTACTTTTCCTTTTTAGTAGGATATTTGTCTGGTTTTAGAATCAACAAAGTGTTAGGTTCATAGAATTGAGTTTGGAAGCTTTTACTGCTGTTTTTTCTTTTAGAACAATTTCAGAAGAATAGCTATTATTTCCTTAAATGTTTGGTCTAATTCCCTTGAAAAGCCATCAGGATCTAGACTTCTGTTTGTTGGGAGACTGTTTTAAAGGTCTTTCTTTCTTTCTTTCGTTCGTTCTTTCTTTCCTTCTTTCTTTCTTTCTTTCTTTCTTTCTTTCTTTCTTTCGTTCTTTCTTTCTTTCTTTCTTTCTTTCTTTCTTTCTTTCTTTCTTTCTTCCTGTCTTTCTTTCTTTGAGAGAGACAGAATTCACAAGCAAGTGGAGCAGCCATCAAAGGGAGAAGAGCGGCAGGCCCCTTCTGAGCAGGGAGTCCAACGTGAGGCTTGATTGCAGAACCCTGAGATCATGACATGAGCCAAAGGCAGATGCTTAACCTACTGAGCCACTCAGGTGGTTTTATCCATTTCATCCACAGGGAACAATTTGTTCCCACAGAATTTCTAATAATATCATACTGCTTTGTATTTCCATGGATGGGTTGTGATCTCTCATCTTTCATTCATGATTTTATTTATTTGGTAATTTTTCCTTTTCTTTTTGAAAAAGCTGGTTAGGGGTTCATAAATTTTCTTCATTCTTTCAAGGAACGGCTCCTAGTTTTGCTGATCTGTTCTACTGTTTTTTGGGGTTTTTTTTTTCCATTTTATTTTATTTATTTTCAGTGTTCCAGCATTCATTATTTAAGTACCATACACATTTCTCCATGCAACATGTGTCCTCTATAATACCCACCACCAGGCTCACCCAACCTCCAACCACCCTCCCTTCCAAAACCCTCAGTTTTTTCTCAGAGTCCACAGTCTCTCACCTTCCAGTTTTCCCCAACTCACATCTCCACTATATCTCCCAATGTCCTCTGTGTTATTCCCTATGCTCCGCAATTAACTGAAACCATATGATACTTGACTTTCTCTGACTTATTGCACTCAGCATAATCTCTTAAAGTCCCATCCATGTTTAAACAAGAGTTAGGTATTCATCTTTTCTGAAGGAGGTGTAATACTTCATTGTATATATGGACCATACCTTCTTTATGCATTCATCTGTTGAAGGGCATCTTGGTTCTTTCCACAGTTTGGATACTGTGGCCATTGCTGCTATGAACATTGGGGTAAATATGGCCCTTCTCTTCACTATATATCTTTGGGGAAAATACCCAGTAGTTCAATTGCAGGGTCATAGGGAAGTTCTACTTTTAATTTCCTAAGGAATCTCCATGCTGTTTTCCAAAGTGGCTGCACCAACTTGCATTCCCACCTACAGTGTAAGAGGGTGTCCATTTTTTCACAGCTTCTCCAACACATGTTGTTTACTGTCTTGTTAATTTTGGCTATTCTAACTGGTGTGAGGTGGTAGCTCAATGTGGTTTTGATTTGAATCTCCCTGATGGCTAATGATGATGAACATTTTTTCATGGCTCTGTTAGCTATTTGTATATCTTCTTTGGAGAAGTGTCTGTTCATGTCTTCTGCCCATTGTTTGACCTAAGTATCTGTTTTGTGTGTGTAGAGTTTGAGGAGTTCTTTATAGAACTTGGATATCAGCACTTTGTCTGCAGTGTCATTTACATATATTTCCTCCCATTCCGTGGGTTGGCTCTTTGGTTTGTTGACTGTTTCCTTTGCTGTGCAAAACTTTTGAACTTGATGAACTACCAAAAGTTCACTTTTGCTTTTGTTTCCTTTGCCTTTGGAGACATATCTTGAAAGAAGTTGCTGTGGCTGATGTCAAAGTGGTTACTGCCTATGTTCTCATCTAAGATTTTGATGGATTCCTGCCTCACATTGAGGTATTTTATCCATTTTGAGTTTATCTTAGTGTATGGAGTAAGAGAACAGTAGAGTTTAACTCTTCTACATGAAGCTGTTCAATTTTCCCAGCACTATTTATTGAAGAGACTGTCTTTTTTCCACCCTATATTTTTTCCTGCTTTGTCAAAGATTATTTGACCACCATGTTGAGGGCACATATCTGAGCTCTTTACTCTGTTCCACTGGTCGATGTGTCTGTTTTTGTGCCAGTACCATGTTGTCTTGGTGATCACAACTTTGTAGAAAATCTTGAAATCAGGCAACGTGATGCCTGAGAAACTTTTGTTTCTCTTTTTCAACATTTCCTTAGCAATGCGGGGTCTCTTCTGGTTCCACGCAAATTCTAGGATTGTTATAGCTCTTCGAATAATGGCAGTGGAATTTTGATTGGGATGGCATTGAAAGTATTGATAACTCCAGGGAGTATAGAAATTTAACAATGTTTATTCTTCCAATCCATGAGCATGGAATAGTCTTCCATCTTTTTGTGTCTTCTTCAATATCTTTCATGAGTATTCTGTAGTTCCTCAAGTACAAATCCTTTACCTCTTTGGTTAGGTTTATTCCCAGGTATCATATGGTTCTTTGTGCTATAGTAAATGGAATCAAGTCTCTAATTTTCCTCTCTATATTTTCATTGTTAGTGTATTAGAAAGCAACTGATTTCTATATATGGAATCTGTATCCTGCGACATTATGGAATTGCTGTATAAGTTCTAGTAGTTTGGGGGTGGAGTCTTTTGGTTTTTCCACATAAAGTATCATGTCATCTGCAAAGAGAGAGAGTTTGACTTCTTCATTGCCAATTTGAATACCTATCATTTTTGTTTTTTTTGTTGTCTGATTGCTGTTGCTAGGACTTTTAGTACTGTGTTGAACAAGAGTGGCGGGAGTAAGGATCCTTCTTGTTTTCTTGATCACAAAGGGAAGGTAGTCAGCTTTTCTGAATCTTGTCAAATGCTTTTTTTACATCAATTGAGAAGACCATGTGGTTCTTCCCTATTCTCTTACTGATTTTTTCTATCACATTGATTGATCTGCGAATGTTGAACCACCCTTGCATCCCATGGATAAATCCTTCCTGGTCATGGTGGATCGTCTTTTTAATGTACTTTCGGATCCCATTAGCTCGGATCTTGTTGAGAATCTTAGCATCCATATCCATCAAGGATATTGGTCTGAAATTCTCCCTTTTGGTGGGGTCTTTCCCTGGTTTTGGGATCAGGGTAATACTGGCTTCATAGAAAGAGTCTGGAAGTTTTCCTTCTATTTCCTGAAATAGCTTCAGGAAAATAGGTATTATTTCTTCTTTGAATGTTTGGTAGCATTCTCCAGGGAATCCGTCGGGTCCTGGGCTCTTGTTATTGGGAGGTTTTTGATCACTACTTCAATCTTGTTATTAGATATTGGTCTATTCAGGTTGTCAATTCCTTCCTGATTCAGTTTTGGAAGTTTATAGGTTTCTAGGAATGCATCCATTTCATCTAGGTTGCTTAATTTATTAGCATATAACCATTGATAATAATTTCTGATGATTGTTTCTATTTCCTTGGTGTTAGTCATGATCTCTCCCTTTTCATTCATAATTTTATTAATTTGGGTCCTCTCTCTTTTGTTTTGGATTATTTTGGCCAATGGTTTATTGATCTTATTGATTCCTTCAAAAAATCAGCTTCTAGTTTTGTTGATGTGTTCTACTGTATCTCGAGGTTCTATCTCATTGATCTCTGCTGTAATCTTGATTATTTCCCTTCTTGTGTGTGGAATTGGCTTAATTTGTTGTTGATTCTCCAGTTCTTTAAGGTATAAAGAAAGCTGGTGAATTCTGGATTTTTCTTTCTTGTTTTTGTTTTGTTTTGTGTGTGTGTGTTTTTGTTTTTTTTTTTGTGGGAGATTTGGATGGTTATGTTTTTCTCCCCTTAGATGTAAGTTTTGGACCAAAATGTCTTAATTCTCATTGGTTTCCATGAGTTCTTTCAGTTCTTCTTTGACTTCCTGGTTGATCCAAACATTCTTAAGCAAGGTGGTCTTTAGCTTCCAAGTGTTTGAATTCCTTCCAAACTTTTTCTTGTGCTTGAGTTCTAGTTTCAAAGCATTGTGGTCTGAGAATAGGCACAGAATAATCTCAGTCTTTTGGTATCAGTTGAGCCCTGATTTGTGACCCACTATGTGGTCTAGTCTGGAGAAAGTTCCATGTGCACTTGAGAAGAATGAGTGTTCTGTTGTTTCAGGGTGAAATGTTCTGTATACATATATATGGTCCATCTGGTCCAATGTGTCATTCAATTTTCTTGCTTCTTTATTGATTTTCTGCTTGGATGATCTGTCTATTACTGAGAGTGGTGTGTTAATATCCCCTAGTATTATTGTATTCATATTACTATGACTCTTTATCTTGATTAACAGTTGTCTTATGTCATTAGCTGCTCCCAATTTGATGGAAAAAATATTTATAATTTGTAGATCTTCTTGATGCATAGGCCCTTTAAGAATGATGTAGTGTCCTTCTTTATCTCTCACTACAGTCTTTAGTTTAAAGTCTAATTTATCTGATATGAGAATTGCTACCCCAGCTTTCTTTTGAGGCCCACTGGCATGAAAGATGCTTCTCCAACCCTTCACTTGCAGTCTGCATGTATCTTTAGGTTCCAAATGGGTCTCTTGTATGGCCCATATGGACACATCCTGTCATTCTATCCAATCTGCAGCCCTGTGCCATTTACAGGAGTATTTAGGCCATTCATGCTGAGAGTGATTATTGAAAGATATGTTTTTATTAACATCTCATTGTCTGCGAAGTCCTTGTTTCTATAGATTGTCCTTATAAATATCTTTTCTATGTTACTCTTGGGTTCTTTCTTCTTTTAGAATCCCCATTAATAGTTCTTATAGTGCCAGCTCAGTGGTCACAGACTCTTTTAAACCTTGCCGGTCTTGGAAGCTCTTTACTCTCCATCCATTTTGAATTTCAGCCTTGCTGGATAAAGTATTCTTGGGTGCATGTTCTTCTCATTTTCTGCCCTGAATATGTCTTGCCAGCCCTTTCTGGCTTACCAGGATTCTGTGGATAGGTCTTACATTATTCTGATGGACCTTCCTCTGTACGTAAGGAATCTCTTCCCCCCAGCTGCTCTCAAGAGCTCCTGTCTTAAATTATGATTCTTCAGTTTCACAATCACATGTCTGGAGGTCTTTCTAGATTCTATGATTTTGGGGGCAGATCCTTCTGCCTCTATGACATGAATGCTGGTTCCATTCCCCAGATTGGGAAAATTTCCATGGGAAATTTGTTCAACTATATCTCCTAGTCTTCTTTCTTTCTCCTCCCCCTCAGGGATCCCAATACTTTTGACATTGGAATGTCTTTTGATTTCCCTAATTCTGTTTTCTTGGCTTCTAAGCTGTTTATTCCAGGCCTCCTCCTGATCCTTTTTTCTCTATCATTTTGTCCACTAGATGGTTAATTCTATCCTATGCCTCGGTTACTATAGCTGTTAGAGAATTCAGACTAGATTGGAGCTCATTGATAGCATTTTTAACTGCTTCCCAGGCAGCTTTCACTTCTGCCCTAATAGATTTCATGTTGTCATTAATGGTTTTCTCCAACTTAGCCATTGCTTGGATAATTGTTACCCTGAATTCTCTTTCCATTATACTGTTTATGTCCATATCTAATAGCTCTGATGGAGAGGGCACAGCCTCTGAAATTTTCCTCTGTTGGGAATTCCTCCTCCTAGAAATTTTGGTGAGAGGCAGTTGAGGGGATGTGTAGCTGAAGATATCAACTGTCATCCAGGCAAAGTGCACCCTGGAATGCTCCTGAGCAATTGGAATTTACCACCAAAAAGAAAGAAGAAAGAAAAAATGAGAGAGAGAGACAGAAAAGTAAGTAAGAAAGAAAGAAAGAAAGAAAGAAAGAAAGAAAGAAAGGACCCAGCCAGAATGAGCTCCAAAGGTAAGATTTATAAGGCATAAGAACAAAAACAGACAAATGAAAAGTCTGAAAAAATTCAACAAGAAAAAAAAAAAAAAGGAACCAAACCAAAATAAGCCCACGGATAAGATTTATATAATACCAGATGAAAAACAAATACACAGAA
Organism: Meles meles; assembly: GCF_922984935.1. Taxonomy (NCBI): domain Eukaryota; kingdom Metazoa; phylum Chordata; class Mammalia; order Carnivora; family Mustelidae; genus Meles; species Meles meles. The sequence goes on along the minus strand of NC_060087.1, from coordinate 74,187,520 downwards.
ACACTGACGGAAGAAAAAGATGGGAGGGTGTTTACAAATCCTCAATGTGGGCAAGGAAGGTTGATTTTATTCTTCCTGTGTGTATCTTGATATCTTTGTTAAAGGACTCAACTTTTCAGAGATAAAGGGGGATTAAAACTGGTTTGTATATAATGGTAGTACTGATTAGGGAAAGAGGATTAACTTGAAGCTTATATCTATATGTATATTGAAAAAAAAGAAAAAAAGGAAAACACAGGTATACATATGAAAAAAAGTTCAAGTTAAAAGGTTATTATGGAATATGTTGTATTGAACCTCTCGTTGTAATGGTAAATACTTTAAAAAATTAAAAAGAGCAAGAATAGTTAGAACGAATGAACACTAAAAGTTGTATCTATGAAATATACAGGTTTTAGGGCAGTACCAGGAGCTTAATACCTTCTTGTCCCCTGATACAGTTTTATGGGGGCCCTGTGGTGGTTGTCCTCTTGTTTTTTCGACTGGCTTTCTGGGGGAGGGGCCTGCCATGTTGTTTTTCAGTCAGTCTTGCTTGGTTTGAGTGCTCCTGCTCCCTATCATGGGGCTGGGCTCTGCTGAAACCGGTTTTTCAGGCTTTTGTTCTCTGGAGGTTTTTGTTCTTTGGTGGCTTTTTGAGATTTTGGAGGTTTAGTGGAAAGCAAACTGTGTGCAGACCTCCATCTCAGAGAGAAGTTTCAGTCCACTCCCCTCTGGGTGGTCCAGAACACACAGACTCCCCTCTGCAAAATCCACTGAGCCTCCCACAGGCAGTGCGCACCCCCAGCCACTGTCTCAGGGATTGCGCAAAGTGCCCTTTTGTCTCTGCATGCCCATGCTACTAAAACCATGAGGACTATGGTCCAGGGAGCCTGCTTCCGGTGGCTGTCTTTGCTGGGACTGGGACAGACCAGAGATAGCACACTGAGACTTCCAAGCCTGGGCTTGGAGTGATCAGTCTCTTGGCTGCTCATAGAGCCCATCAGCTAGTGCCCACACAGAGCACTCTCAGGCACAGGTGGGGAACACATGAGTTTCAGTCCCTGGATGTGCAGTGCGCATGCAGAATGCAAAAGTCTGTGGATCTAGAGAGCGCCAGTTGGTGCACACATCAGACTCTATCATGTGCAGAGGGCGCCTGGCCCAGCACTGGAGCATGCAGCAAAATGACAGCAGCTCAGGGACCAGGGCCTGGAGGCTTTGCCTCACTCTCTCTGGTGCAGGTGGTCTCCAGTAGTGGCCATCCTGGGTCATTGGGCTTAGGGTTGTGCCCATGACCGCCTGATTCCACCATTTTCCCCTTAAGATCTTTTTCTCTTTTTGAGTGCTTTTAACCAGACTCCATTTAATGCTGGTCCCCAATCACAGGGGGCTCTCATATTGGGGTAGTTCTTTCCAATGGGTCATTTCTGGTGGCTCCCTCCACCTTCTGTTTATTCTCTGATATCAATCAGATTCACACTCACTTTACCTCTCGACTGGTGCATTCTGCCCCCATGGAGATCCAGCAGTGGATTGTCCTACATCTCAGGCTGATTTCATGGATGTTCACAGTGTTCTGGTAGATAATTAGTTCACTTTAGGGGACCGGTTGAAACAGGGTTTCTTACTTCTCCACCATCTTGCCCCCTACTGGTTTTTTTGGTCTTTATATCATTGATTTCTTCTCTAATCTTTATTATATCTACTCATCTGTAGGTTTTCAGTTTTATTTGCTGTTTCTTTTTTAGCTCTTTTAGGTGTAAAGTTGGGTTGTGTATTTGAGAGTTTTCTTGCTTTCTGAGGTAGGTTTGCTTTACAATATGCTTTCCTCTTAGGACTGCCTTTGCTGCATCCCAAAAGTTTTGAGCTGTCATGCTTTCATTTTCATTTGCTTTCATGTATTGCTTTTTATTTCTTCTTCAATTTCCTGGCAAACCCATTCATTCTTTAGTAGAATTTTCTTTATCCTCCATCTATTTGAGTTCTTTCCATTTTTTTCTTGTAGCTCACTTCCATTTTAATAATACTGTGGCTAAAAATATGAATGGTATGTTCTCAATTTTTTGTACTTGTTGAGGGCTGTTTTGTGACCCAGTATCTGACTTATTCTGGAGAACATTTCATGAGCACAGAAGAATATGTAATGTGCTGCTTTAGAATGAAATGTTCTGAGTATATTAAGTCCATCCTGTTTAATATGTTATCCAAAGACATTGTTTCCTTGTTGATTTTCTGCTTAGATGATCTGTCCATTGCCGTAGGTAGGGTGCTAAATTCCTGTACTATTATTGTATGATTATCAATGAGTGTTTTTAATGTTTATTATTTTTTTAAGATTTTATTTATTTATTAGTCAGAGAGAGAGAGAGAGAGAGCACAGGCAGACAGAGTGGCAGGCAGAGGCAAAGGGCGAAGCAGGCTCCCTGCCGAGCAAGGAGCACAATGTAGGACTCAATCCCAGGACACTGGGATCATGACCTGAGCTGAAGGCAGCCGCTTAATCAACTGAGCCACCCAGGCGTCCCTTTAATGTGTATTATTAATTGATGTATATATTTGGGTGCTTCCGAGTTAGTGGCATACAAATCTATTACTGTTTTATCTTGTTTGACAGACCCCTAATTATGATATAATGTCATTCTTCATTTTTTAATGAAGTTTTAAATCTAATTTTTCTGATGTACATATGGCTACTCTGGCTTTCTTTTGACATCCATTAACATGAAAGGTAGTTCTCCAACTCATCGAGTTCAATCTGCAGGAATCTTGTGTTCTAAAATGAATCTCTTTAAGAAGCATATAGGTGGGTCTTTTTTCTTTATCTTTTTCATATCTTTTGTCCTTTGATTGACACATTTACTGCATTTACATTCAGAAAAATTATTGTTAGATATGAATTTAGTGTCATGTGTTACCTACAGAGATGGTGTTTCTGGTGATGTTCTCTGGTCCTTTCTAGACTTTGTTGTTTTTTGTCTTCTCTTCTCCACTCAAGAGTTCTCCTTAAGATTTCTTCTAAGGCTGGTTTGGTAGCCAAAAACTCACTTAGTTTTTGTTTTCTGGAAAATTCTTTATCTCTCCTTCTATTCTGAATGACAGCTTTGATTGATAAAGGATTTTTGGCTGCACATTTTTCCCATTCATCATGCTGAATACATCCTACCACTCACATCTGATCTGCTAAGTTTCTGTGGACTGATCCAGTGCAAATATGATCTGTCTACCTTTGTAGCTTAAAGACCTCTATTTTCATTTGTGGCTTTCAGGATTCTTTCCTGTCTGTGAATTTGAAATTGTGTGAATTTGACTATATGTCTTGGCGATGGTTGAATTTATTGAATTTAGTAAGAGTTCTCTCTACTTCTTGTATTTTTAAAAAATATCTTATTTATTTACTAGAGAGAGAAAGAGAGAGATTGAGAGCATGAGAAGGGAGACAGTCAGAGGGAGAAGCAGACTCCCTGTGGAGCTGGGAGCCCAATGAGGGATTTGATCCCTGGACTCTGGGATCATGACCTGACCCGAAAGCAGTTGCTCAACCAACTGACCCACCCAGGTGCCCTCTACTTCTTGTATTTTAAGGTCTGTGTCTGTCCCCGGATTATGGAGATTTTTAACTATAATTTTATTGAATAAATCTTCTGCCCATTTATCTCTTACTTTATCTTCTGGGACTCCAATGATATGGATTTTATTATATTTTAAAAAGCGGTTAAGTTTTAAAGGTTTAACTTTGTGGTCCATTACCTTTCTTTCCCTCTTCATTTCAGCTTCATTATCTTCCATAATTTCATCTTTTATATGACTAATTTGTTCCTCTGCTTTTTCCTTCCTTGTTTTTATGGCCTCTACTTGGTACTGCATCTTCGTCATAACAATTATAATTTTGGCCTGACTAGATTTTAATTCTTTTGTATCTACAATAAGGGATTCTTTAGTGTCTTCTAGGTTATCAAGCCCAGTTAGTATACTTATAATCACTGTTTTATATTACAGTTCAGACATCTTACTTATATCTGATTACTTCCTTATATCTTGATTAATTTTTTGGCCATGAGTTCCACCTTGTGTTCCTCCTTCTGGAGTGAATTCTTCCATCTCAACTTTTTGTCCAGAAAAGAAAAGAAGAAAGAGAAAAAGAACAAACAAAACACACAAAGAAAAGAAGAAAAAAAAACACAAAGAAACAAGAAAGTCAAAAGAATTAGATCCTGGGTGTGTTTTGGTCTGTTTGTTTAAAGAATCTGGATACCAAAATAAAAACTATAATAAAATAAAAAAAAAGTGAAAGTAAACCGATAATAAAACATATGTATATATATATGTGAAAATAAAAATATAGTATATATATATATAAATAAGTCAATACTAATGAAATAAAGAATAACATTAAAAAGGAATCTAAATCTTATTAGCCCTAGAGATGAAGTTTTAAACCACTCTATGATCAATAAACTAGGTAAAAGCTGGTTGTTTGCACTAGTCTTCTAGAGGAGGGGTCTGCTATGTTGAATTTTGGGGCTGATTTGTTGCAATGGAAATGCATTTTCAAGGCACAGAAGTGGATGGGTGGACAAGTTATTGTATATGTCTCTGGCCTCCACTAGGTGGTGCTCTTTTGTTCCTAAAAGTACCCCATCAGCAGTGATGGGTGGGATGAAAATGGCTGCACCCTGCTCTCTAGCTTCAGAGCTGAAAGTTTGGACATTTGTTCTTCAGTGAGCCCTCACAGAAGATCAATCAGTCATCATATTTGTGTCCCAGATTTCCATCTGAACCCTATGTTCACTCTGCCCATAAAAAGAATGAAATCTTATCTTTTTCACCTATATGGGTGGAGCTATTGAGTATTTTGCTAAGCAAAGTGAGTCAGTTAGAGAAAAACAAATACCATGTGATTTCACTTGCATGTGTAAGTTGAGAAACAAAACAATAATAGGGGAAAAAAAGAGAGAGTTAAATCAGGAAACAGACTTTTATTTATAGAGAACAAATATGGTTACCAGAGGGGTGGGTGAGGGGATGAGTTAAATAGATGATGGAAATTAAGGATTGCACTTTTTGTGATGAGCACTGGGTGTTTTTGGAAATGGTGAATAACTATACCATACACTTTAAACTAATACTACTATGTATGTTGAATAACTTGAATTTAAATAAAACTTAAAAAGAAAAATAAATACAATGTAATACCATTTAGATATAAAAAATAAAGATGCCTTGCCACTTAAAACAACATAGATAGACCTAGAGGATATTATCTTAAATGAAATAAGTCATACAAAGAAAGACAAATACCACATGATTTCACTTAATGGGGAAACAAATGAAGAAACAAAAGAGAATCAGATTCATATACACAGAAACAAACTATTGGTTAGCAGAGAGGTGATAAGTTGGGAGGGAGGTGAAATAGATAGAGATTAAAAAGTACAAACTTTCAGGGTGCCTGGGTAACTCAGTCATTAGGCAACATCCTTTGGCTCAGGTCATGGTCCTGGGGTTCTGGGATGGAGCTCTGCATTAGGTTGCCTGCACAGTGGGAAGCCTGCTTCTCCCTATCCCACTCCCCCTACTTGTGTTCCCTCCCTTGGTCTCTGGCAAATAAATAAATAAATAAAATCTTTTTTTTAAAAAGGTGCTAACTTTAAGTTATAAAATAAATATCTCATTGGGATATAGTGTATAACACAGAAAATATAGCCAATAATTTTGAACTAATCTTGTGTGGTGACAGATGGTAACTAGACTCATCATGGAGAACATTTTGTAATGTATAAAAATATTGAATCACTATGATGCATGCTTGAAACTAATAGTCTATTGTATGTCAATTATATTAAAATAAAATAAAACAGAGCTCTACGTTATTCTACAAATAGTAGAGAATCACTGCTAAATCGAGATAGGGAAAGTGATATTATCAAAACAAAGATTTCATCATTAAACTGAAGGTACCCTATTAGGTAGAACAAGTTTTAGTTATTGCTAGAGATGGTGAGATCATTAAATAGACAGTTGCAGTGATTTAGGCATGGGGTCACAAAGTCTTAAAATAAGGTAATTTTATCGAGAAAAATGGGATAAGGAGAGATTAGTAGGCAAAGCAAAAAGGAGCAAAGATAAAAGAAATTCAAGTGCCTGGTGGAGAATCTGTATGGGGAATATAGAAGATATCTGGTATTAGAAATATTTTGATGAGGGGGGGGTCAAGATGGCGGGGAAGTAGGAGGAGGTGCCATTTCAACCTGTACACTAAAGTGAGCTGATTACCCACCAAAGAACTCCGATCACCCAGGAAATCAGCCTGAGATTAGAATTATACACGTCTTGATCTCTACAGGAGCAGAAGACCCCAGTGCAGGTAAAGGAGAGTGGGAACATCGGACTGATATTGGAAGATAAACAAAAGGGGGAGGGAGCCACCAGAGGAGACCGATTGGAAAGTAATACCCCAATACAAAAGGGCCCTGTGTCTGGGGACCAGCATTAGCTTGGAGTTTGGTTGAAAGCACTCAAAAAAAAAAAAAAAAAAAAGAGCAAAAGATCGTGGGGAGATATTGTGGGAATCGGGGTGGTTAGGGACAGGGGCTTAAGTCCCTGGAGCCAGGACAGCCTCCCCTGGTGCTGAGCCAGAGAGAGTGCGACTGAGAAAGCAGGTTTTAGTCCCTGAGCGGCCAGTGCGCCTGAGAACGCGTGGGGTCTGGATCCCAAGAGAGGCTGGGAGCATGGCCAGACAGCATTCCTGAAACGCACGTGTCACACACCCTCCCCTGGGAGAGGTGCGCACAGGTACTAGACTGGCGCTCTAGCATCCTGAAAAACCAGGCATTCCCAGCCTGGGCCAGCGGGAAAATCTCAGTGTGTGATCACTGCTTGGAATCTCTCTGGCGGTCTGGAGCTTCCCAGACAGCCGCTGCTGCTGTGGTACTGGGTACAAGAAGGAGATCCTGCATCGCCAGGGACCGGGACTCAGAACCTACTCTGCCAGCAGCTCTGCAGAGCATTCTGAGGCTTCTCTCTGAGAGGGAGGTTTGGGTGCAGTTTGCTCTCCTCTAAACCTCCAAAAACAATCAAAAGCTGTCAAGATGAGAAAAAATGGATGAAAGAACATGAAAACCTCCAGAGAACAAAAGCCTGAAAAAAAAAATGGTTTCCTCAGAGCCCACCCAATTGAAGGGAGCAGGAGGACCTAACTCAGGGAACATCATTGTCTGAAAACCCATGTGGCAGGCCCCTCCCCCAGAAAACCAACCAGGAAGGAAGAAAAAAAAAAAAAAGAAGATGACAAGACAACAACCACCACTACTTCATAAATAAAACTTTTATTTTCAACTCTTTACCAATATTCTGCTTCTTTATTTTTTATATACATATAGATCATTTTTTAACCTATTTACCATCACAGTGAGATGTCCAGTACATCAAATTCCTTAATAACCTTCTAACCTGAACTTTTTGTTACATACACCCATGTTTTTCTTTTGCTTTTCTATTTTTAATTTTTTTTTTAATCTTAATTTAGTTTAGTCTAGTTTATTCTTTTTTAATTTTTATTTTCTAATATACATATAGAGTTAAACTTCAAGGTAATCCCCTTTCCCCAATCAATGCTACCCCTATAGGAAACCAATTTTTCATCCCCCTTTATCTTAGGAAAGTTGAGTCCCTTAACAAAAACATCAAGATACATCCAGGAAGAATCAAAATAACCTTCCTCGCCCACACTGAGGTTCATTCTTTCTTTTTTTTTTTCTTTCATATATATATATTTTTTCTCTAGTCATATAATTTTATCAGTCTTTTTGTTTGTCTGTTTTTATTTGTGTACTTCATAAATCTTACCTTGGCGCCCACTTGGGCTGAGCCTTCTCTTTTATCTTCCCTTTTTTTCCTGTCTCTCTCTCTCACTCTTTCTTTTTTCTTTTCATTTTTTTTTGTCTCTTTCTTTTCTAATTCTTTTTCTTTTCTTTTTCCTCTCATTTGGGTGGGAAATCCTGATTGCACAGAAGTGTTCCAGGGTGCACCTTGACTGCACCACAATCAATACATCCAGCTGCATCTGTTCAGTCATCTCTTACCAAAGTGACTAGGAGGAGGAATGCCCAACAGAAGAAAAATACAGAGGATGGGCTTTCTGCAACAGAGCTAATGGCTATTGACATAGACAATATGTTGGAAAAGGAATTCAGGCTAACAATTATCCAGGAAATAGCTAGATTGGAGAAAGCCATGGATGACCAAACAGAATTGATTAGGGCAGAACTGAAAGCCAACAGGGAATGATGTTCACAATGTTAGGGCAGAAATGAAAGCCATCAGGGATGATGTTCAAAATGCTCTCAATCTAATTCCAATCTAATCTAAATTCTCTAAAAGCTAGGGTAACTGAGACAGAAGATAGAATTAGTGATCTGGAGGACAAACAGATAGAGAGAAAGGATCAGGAGGAAGCCTGGAACAAACAGCTCAGAAGCCATGAAAACAGATTCAGGGAAATAAATGATGCCATGAAAGGTTCCAATGTCAGAATTATTGGAATCCCTGAAGGGGAGGAAAAAGAAAGAAGTCTAGAAGATATAGTGGAACAAGTTGTCTATGAAAATTTTGCCAATCTCACAAATGGAAACAACGTTCATGTACTAGAGGCAGAGTGGTTTTCCCCCAAGATCTTAGATTCTCGAAAGTCCTCACGCCACCTAATAGTTAGAATGAAGAATTATGCTTCTAGACAGACCCTCTTAAAAGCAGCTAGGACAAAGAGGCTCCTTACATACAGAGGAAAGCCCATTAGAATAAGGTCAGACCTGTCCACAGAGACCTGGCAAGCAAGGAAGGGCTAGCAAAATATATTCAGAGTACTAAATGAGAAGAACACGCAGCCAAGAATACTTTATCCAGCAAGACTGACATTCAAAATAGATGCAGAGATAAAGAGTTTCCAAGACCGGCAAAGCTGAAAAGGCTATGCAACCACCAAGCCGACACTGCAGGAAATATTAAGGGGGGGTCCTATAAATGAGAAAAAATCCCAAGAATATCATTGAACAGAAATATAGAGACAATATACAGACAGAAAGACTTCAAAGATAACACGATGTCAATAAAAACCTATCTATCAATAATCACTCTCAATGTGAACAACCTAAATGTGCCCATAAAATGACACAGGGTTGCAGGTTGGATATAACGACAGGACCCATCCATATGTTGTTAACAAGAGAACCATTTTGAACCTAAATATACACCCAGACTGAAATTGAAGGGATGGAGAAGCATCTTTCATGCCAATGGGCCTCAGAAGAAGGCCAGGGTAGCTATTCTCATATCAGATAAATTACATTTTAAACTAAAGACTGTAGTCAGAGATACAGAAGGACACTACATCATTCTTAAAGGGACTATCCACCAAGATGATCTAACAATTGTAAATATCTATGCCCCCAATATGGGAGCAGCCAAGTACATAAGAAAGCTATTAATCAAGATAAAGAGTCACATTGATATGAATATATTGATAGTAGGATATCTCAATATGCCTCTTTCAGTAATAGACAGATCATCGAAGCAGAAAATTAATAAAGAAATAAGAGCATTGAATGAAACATTGGACCAGATGGACCTCATAGACACATACAGAACATTCCACCCTAAAACAACAGAATACTCATTCTTCTCAAGTGCACATGGAACCTTCTCCAGAATAGACCACATACTGGGTCACAAAGCAGGACTCAACCGATACCAAAAGACTGACATTATTCCCTGCATATTCTCAGATCACAATGCTTTGAAACTGGAGGTCAGTCACAAGGAAAAGTTCAGAAGGAACTCAAACACATGGAAGCTAAAGACCACCTTGCTCAAGAATGGTTGGATCAACCAGGAGATCAAAGAAGAACTTAAAGAATTCATGGAAACCAATGAGAATGAAGACACTTCGGTCCAAAACCTATGGGATACAGCAAAGGCAGTTCTAAGGGGGAAATTCATAGCCATCCAAGCCTCCCTCAAAAACACTGAAAAATCCAGAATACACCAGCTCTCTCTACACCTTAAAGAACTGGAGAATCAACAACAAATCAAACCAACTCCACATGCAAGAAGGGAAATAATCAAGATTAGAGCAGAGAGCAGTGAGGTAGAATCCAGAGATACAGTAGAAGGTATCAAAAAAACTAGAATCTGGTTTTTTGAAAGAATCAATAAGACCGATAAACCATTGGCCACACTAATCCAAAAGAAAAGAGAGAAAGTCCAAATTAATAAAATTATGAATGAAAAGGGAGAGATCACAACTAACACCAAGGAAGTAGAAACAATCATCCGAAGTTATTATCAACAGTTATAGGCCAATAATCTAAGCCACCTAGATGAAATGGATGCATTCCTGGAAGAGTATAAACTCGCAAAATTTAACCAGGAAGAAACTGACAACCTGAATAGACAGATATCTAGTAATGAGATTGAAGCAGTGATCAAAAACCTCCCAAAAAACAAGAGCCCAGGACCTGACAGATTCCCTGGGAAATTCTAAAAACATTCAAAGAAGAAATAACACCTATTCTCCTGAAGTTGTTTCAAAAAATTGAATCCGAAGGAAAACTTCCAGAATCTTTTTCTGAAGCCAAAGTTACCCTGATCCTCAAACCAGGCAAAGACCTTACCAAAAACGAGAATTTCTGACCAATGTCACTGATGGATATGGATGCTAAGATTCTCAACAAAATCCTAGGAAACAGGATCCAATAATATATTTAAAAGATTATCCACCATAACCAGGTGGGATTCACCTCTGGGTTATAAGGATGGGTCAACATTCACAAATCAATCAATGTGATAGAACAAACCAATAAGAGAAGAGAGAAATACCACATGGTCCTCTCAATTGATGCAGAAAAGCATTTGACAAAATCCAGCATCCATTCCTGATTAAAACGCTTCAAAGTATAGGGATAGAGGGAACATTCCTGAACTTCATAAAATCTATCTATGAAAGTCCCACAGCAAACATCATCCTCAATGGGAAAAAGCTTGCAGCCTTCCCGTTGAGATCAGGAACACGACAAGGATGCCCACTCTCACCACTCTTGTTCAACATAGTATTAGAAGTCCTAACAACAGCAGTGAAACAACAATGAGAAATAAAAGGGCAATGGGCAATGAAGAAGTCAAATTCTCTCACTTCCCAGATGACATGAATCTTTATATGGAAAACCCAAAAGACTCCACCCCCAAACTAGTAGAACTCATATAGCAATTCAGTAATGTGGCAGGATACAAAGTCAATGTACAGAAATCAGTGGCTTTCTTATACACTAACAATGAAAATACAGAAAGGAAAATTAAACAATCAATTCCATTTACTATAGCACCAAGAACCATAAGATACCTGGAAATAAACCTAATCAAAGAGGTAAAGGATCTGTACTCGAGGAACTACAGAACACTCATGAAAGAAATTGAAGAAGACACAAAAAGATGGAAGACCATTCCATGCTCTTGTATCAGAAGAATAAACATTGTTAAAATGTCTATACTGCCTAGCGCAATCTATACTTTTAATGCTGTTCCAATCAAAATTCCACCGGTATTTTTCAAAGAGCTGGAGCAAATCATCGTAACATTTGTATGGAATCAGAAGAGACCTCGAATTGCTTAGGAAATGTTGAAAAACAAAAACAAAACCGGCGGCATCCCGTTGCCTGATTTCAAGCTTTACTACAAAGCTGTGCTCACCAAGACAGCATGGTACTGGCATAAAAACAGACATATAGACCAGTGGAACTGAGTAGAGAGCCCAGATATGGACCCTCAACTCCATGGTCAAATAATCTTCGACAAAGCAAAAAACATATATATACAGTGGAAAAAAGACAGTCTCTTCAATAAATGGTGCTGGGAAAACTGGACAGCTATATGTAGAAGAATGAAACTCAACCATTCTCTTACACCAAACACAAAGATAAAATTGAAATGGATAAAGGACCTTAACGTGAGACAGGAATCCATCAGAATCCTAGAGGATAACATAGGCAGTAACCTCTGTGATCTCAGCCACAGCAACTTCTTTCAAGATATGTCCCCAAAGGCAAAGGAAATAAAAGTGAAAATTAACTTTGGGACTTCCTCAAGATCAAAAGTTTCTGCACAGCAAAGAAAACACTCAACAAAACAAAGAGGCAACCCACAGAATGGGAGAAGATATTTACAAATGGCAGTACAGACAAAAGTTTGATATCCAGGATCTATAAAGATCTCCTCAAACTCAACACGCACAAAACAGATAATCATATCAAAAAATGGGCAGAAGGTATGAACAGACACTTCTCCGATGAAGACATACAAATGGCTATCAGACACATGAAAAAATGTTCATCATTGCTAGCCATCATGGAGATTCAAATTAAAACCACATTGAGGTACCACCTTTTACCAGTTAGAATGGCCAAAATTAGCAAGACAGGAAACAATGTGTGTTGGAGAGGATGTGGAGAAAGGGGTATCCTTGTACACTGTTGGTGGGAATGCAAGTTGGGGCAGCCACTTTGAAAAACAGCGTGGAGATTCCTCAAGAAATTAAGAATAGAGCTTCCCTATGACCCTGCAATTGCACTACTGGATATTTACCCCAAAGATAAAGATGGAGTGAAAAGAAGGGCCATCTGTACCCCAATGTTTATAGCAGCAATGGCTACCGTCGCCAAACTGTGGAAAGAAACAAGATGCCCTTCAGCGGATGAATGGATAAAGAAGATGTGGTCCATATACACGATGGAGTATTATGCCTCCATCAGAAAGGATGAATACCCAACTTTTGTATCAATATGGATGGGACTGGAAGAGATTATGCTGAGTGAAATAAGTCAAGCAGAGAGAATCAAGTATCATATGGTCTCACTTATTTGTGGAGCATAACAAATAACATGGAGGACATGGGGAGATTGAGAGGTGAAGGGATTTGAGGGAAATTGGAAGGGGAGGTGAACCATGAGAGACTATGGACTCTGGAAAAGAACCTGAGGGTTTTGAAGGAGTGGGGGTTCAGAGCTTGGGGGATCCAGGTGGTGGGTATTAAGGAGGGCATGTGTTGCATGGAGCACTGGGTGTGGTGCAAAAACAATGAATACTGTTACACAGAAAATAAATTAAAAAGTAAAAATAACAATTTGCCAAAGACATGAACAGACATTTTTCCAATGAAGACATCCACGTGGGCAACAGACACATGAAAAGATGTTCATTATCCTCACCATTAGGGAAATGCATATCAAAACTACAGTGATAGATCACTTCAGTGAACTATAATCAACAACACAAGAACCAGCAGGTTTTTGCCAGCATGTGTAGAAATGGGAACCCTCCTACCTGTTGGTAACAATGTCAACTGCTACAACCACTGCAGAAAACAGTGTGGAGGTTCCTCAGAAATTAAAAGTAGAATTACCGTATGATCCAGCAATCATACTACTGGGTATTTACTCAAAGAATACAAAAGCAATATTTCTAAGGGTTGCATGCATCCCTATGTTTGTAACAGCATTATTTACAGTAACCAGTATATGGAAACAGCCCACATGTCCATCAATTGATGAATGGAGAAAGTTGTCACCCTCTCTCTCTCTCTCTCTCTCTCTCTCTCTCTCTCACACACACACACAGGAATATTATTCAGTAATAAAAAGGAATGAAATCTTGCCTTTCCAATGACATGGATGATGCTTGAAAGTACAATGTTAAGTGAAATAAGTCAGTCAGAGAAAGACAAATACCATATAATTTCATTCACTTGAGGAATTTAATGAAAAACACAAATGAGCCAAAGAAAAGAGAGAGAGAAAGAGAAATCAAGAGATGGACTCAACAATAGAGAACAAACTCATGGTTACTAGAGGAGAGGTTATTAGGAAGATGATGGGGACGAAGGAGTGCACTTACAAGGAGCACAGGTGATATATGGAATAGTTAAATCACTATACTATATACCTGAAACCAATATAATACTGTATGTTAACTGGAATTAAAATGAAAACATAAAAAAAGGTGATCATTACATATTTTGCCTTGAATAAATTATCTTAATATTTTCATCTATCCATGAACATAAAAGGTCTTTCCATTTCCTATAAACTTTTTAAGAATTTTTCAACAGTATTTTGCAGTTTTTTTCTGTACAGTTTTTGAATATTGTTAAATTTAGTACTATGTATTTAAATATTTTTTATTCTGGTATAAATGGAATTGTTTTCTGAATTTTATATTCATCCCTTGTGGTTTGGTGTCATATAAGAAACATTTTCAAATCCAATTCAGAAACATTTACTTTTATATTTTCTTCTGAGCATGGTATAGCTTTAGCATTTACATTAATGTATATTATTCATTTGAGTTAATTTTCATGTATAGTATAGAGAGGGAGATCAAGTTCATTCTTCTTCATTGGGATATCCATTTATACCAGTTCTAAATGTTGTAAATTTTATTCTGTGATGATTTAAAAATCTTGGCACCCTAGACAAAAATCAATTGGCCATAACACATGAGGGTCTACTTCTGGATTTTTAATTCTATCCCATTGATATGTATGACTATTCTTATTACAATACAAAATTATTTTGATTACTTTGACTTTGTAGTAATTTTGAAATCAGAAAATGTTAACTTTCTTTGTTTTTCATATCAAAATTGCATTCCTCGTGTTTCAATATGAATTTTATTTTCAGATTTTTAATATTTGAAAAAAATAGACTGTAATTTTTATATGGATTTCACAGAATCTGTAGGTTAATTTGAAAAATACTGTCATGTCAGCAATATTAAGTCTTTCAGTACATGAACATGGGATGTATATTTACTTATTTTATTTAGGTCTTCTTTAATATACATCAACAATGTTTTGCAAATTTTTAAAAAATATTTTATTTATTTATTTGACAGAGATCACAAGTAGGCAGAGAGGCAGGCAGAGAGAGAGGAGAAAGCAGGCTCCCCGCTGAGCAGAGAGCCTGCTGTAGGGCTCGATCCCAGGACCCTGGGATCATGACCTGAGCCGAAGGCAGAGGCTTTAACCCACTGAGCCACCCAGGCACCCCTGTTTTGCAAAATTTAAGGTTTATATTTTACACTTCTCTTATAAAATATGTTACTAAATATTTATATTAATGTTATTTTAAATTTAGAGGTTTTCTTAATTGTGTTTCTGTATTGTTTATTGATAGTGTATAGAAACACAATTGTTACTGTATATTGATATTGTATCCTGCAAATTTGCTAAACTCATAATATCTCTTCTTATTATTTAAATTCAATTAGTTGCCTAGGAGGAAGAGCAAGATGGCAGAGAAATGGGAAACTCTGTTTCAACTGGTCCCCTAAAGTGAGCTAAATATCTACCAGAACACGCTGAACACCCATGAAATCAGGCTGAGAAATAAGATTATACACTTCTGGATCTCCACAGGGGCAGACAACATCAGTGGAGAGGTAAAGTGAGTGGGAATGCTCAGACTGATATTTGAGGATAAACAGAAGAGGGAGGGAGCCACCACAAGTGACCCACTGGAAAGTAATACCACAATATGAAAGTACCCTGTGATTGGGAACAAGCATTAACCTGGA
Source organism: Meles meles (assembly GCF_922984935.1). Classification (NCBI taxonomy): domain Eukaryota; kingdom Metazoa; phylum Chordata; class Mammalia; order Carnivora; family Mustelidae; genus Meles; species Meles meles. The sequence continues at coordinate 74,171,923 of NC_060087.1, read as the reverse complement.
ATATGGTTAAAAGCACTCAAAAAGAGCAAAAGATCTTAAGGGACAACTGGTGGAATTGGTCGGGCACAAGAATGGCCCTAAGCCCATGTTCCCAGGACAGTCACTGCAGGTGACCACCCATGCCAGAGAGAGTCCAGCAGGGCCTCCAGTACGTAGTTCCTGAGCCCATGGCTTTCCACTGCATGCACCACCACTCAGCTGGGCACACTCCTGCCCAGGCCTGAGAGAGCCTAGTGTGGGATTCAGCCAGTGGTCTCTAGGACCTCAGCCTTCTGCAACCAGCCCAGGGTTCTGAGCACTTCCATCTCACACCTGAAAGAACTCAGTGTGAGCTCCTGGCAGGATCCCTTGGCCAGCACCTGGGTCAGGCCTGGACTCCAGATAAGAGTCCTGGCAAAGAGAGCCACCAGAAGCGGGCTCCCTGGACCAATATCACTTGCAGTTTTAGTGACACAGTGATAAAGAGACAAGCAGGGTCCAAGGGTGACCACAATGACAGTGGCTGGAGGTGCACATGGCCTGTGGGGGGTTATGCTGTTCAGCAGAGTTTGCAGAGGGGAATTTTGTGTGTTTTGGACCACCCAGAGGAGAACAGTCTAAGGCTTCTCTCTGAGGCAGAAGTCTAGGTGCAGACAGATTCTTTCTTTGCTGTGACCATCTGAAAAGCCACAAAAAGCCACCAAAGAACAAAATCCTCCAGAGAACAAAAGCCTGAAAACCCGGTTTCAACAGAGCCCAGCCCCTTGATAACCTGCAGGACAACTCAATCCAAGCAAGTTTAACTGGAGAAAAATACAGCAGACCCCTCCCCCCAGAAGACAAGCCAAAAGAACAATAGGACAACAACCACAGGATCCCTATAAAGCTGTAAAACCCCAACATCAGGGGAAAGCAATATATTAAGCTCTCGGGATTACCCTAAAACCTGTATATTTCATAGATACAACCTTTTGTCTTTAATAATGCTAACGATTATTGTTCTTTTAATTTTTTTAACCTACTAACCATTACCACTAGAGGTTTAATACAACACATTCCATAATAACCTTTTAACTTGAAATTCTTTCATACATATACATGTGTTTCTTTTTCTTTTTTTATTTAACATACATATAGATATAAGCTTCAAGGTAATCCTCTTCCCCTATTCAATACTATCCCATATATAAACTGGTTTTAATTTTCCTGTCTCTGTAAAGTTGAGTCCTTTAACAAAGATATCAAGATATGCCCAGAAAAAAAATGAAATAAATTTCCACACCCACATAGAGGATTTATGACAACCTTTCAATCTTATTCTTCTGTCAGTGTCTCTGTGCATTTGTTTTGTTCTGTTGTTGTATAAATCTTATTCTTGGGGATCATTTTGGCTAGGTTCTTCTTTTTTTTTTTCATGCCATTTACTCTTTTTTTTACTTTTTTTGGCATTCTTCTTTTTTTATTTTATTTTTTTTTATTTATTTATTTACAGCATAACAGTGTTCATTGTTTTGGCATCACACCCAGTGCTCCATGCAGTATGTGCCCTCCCTATTACCCACCACCTGGTTCCTCAACCTCCCACCCCCCCCGCCCCTTCAAAACCTTCTGGTTGTTTTTCAGAGTCCATAGTCTCTCATGGTTCATCTACCATTCCAGTTTCCCTCAACTCCCTCTCCTCTCCATCTCCCCATGTCCTCCATGTTATTTGTTATGCTCCACAAATAAGTGAGACCATATGATACTTGACTCTCTCTGCTTGAATTATTTTGCTCAGCATAATCTCTTCCAGTCCCGTCCATGTTGCTACAAAAGTTGGGTATTCATCCTTTCTGATGGAGGCATAATACTCCATTGTGTATATGGACCACATCTTCCTTATCCATTCATCTGTTGAAGGGCATCTTGGTTCTTTCCACAGTTTGGCGACCGTAGCCATTGCTGCAATAAACACTGGGGTACAGATGGCCCTTCTTTTCACTACATCTGTATCTTTGGGGTAAATACCCAGCAGTGCAATTGCAGGGCCATAGGGAAGCTCTATTCTTCATTTCTTCAGGAATCTGCACACTGTTCTCCAAAGTGGCTGCACTAACTTGCATTCCCACCAACAGTGTAAGAGGGTTCCCCTTTCTCCACATCCTCTCCAACACACGTTGTTTCCTGTCTTGCTAATTTTGGCCATTCTAACTGGTGTCAGGTGGTATCTCAATGTGGTTTTAATTTGAATCTCCCTGATGGCTAGTGATGGTGAACATTTTTTCATGTGTCTGATAGCCATTTGTATGTCTTCGTTGGAGAAGTGTCTGTTCATATCTTCTGCCCATTTTTTGATATGATTATCTGTTTTGTGTGTGTTGAGTTTGAAGCTTTACTACAAAGCTGTGATCACCAAGACAGCGTGGTACTGGCATAAAAACAGACACATAGACCAGTGGAACAGAGTGGAGAGCCCAGATATGGACCCTCAACTCTATGGTGGAATAGTCTTCCACAAAACAGGAAAAAATATTCCATGGAAAAAATACAGTCTCTTCAATAAGTGGTGCTGGGAAAACTGGACAGTGATATGTAGAAGAATGAAACTCGACCATTCTCTTACACCGTACACAAAGATAAACTCGAAATGGATAAAAGACCTCAACGTGAGACAGGAATCTATCAGAATCCTAGAGGAGAACATAGGCAGTAACCTCTTCAACAGCAACTTCTTTCAAGATATGTCTCCAAAGGCCAAGGAAACAAAAGCGAAAATGAACTTTTGGGACTTCATCAACATGAAAAGGTTCTGCACAGCAAAGGAAACAGTCAACAAAACAAGAAGGCAACCCACGGAATGGGAGAAGATATTTGCAAATGACAGTACAGAGAAAAGGTTGATATCCAGGATCTATAAAGAACTTCTCAAACTCAACATGCCATTTACTTTTGCCAGTCTTTTCATTTGTTCACTTTTGTTTATATACCTTATAAATCTTAATTTTGGGGATCATTTTGGCTAGGTTTTCTCTCTCTCTCTCTCTTTTTTTTTCCATGTTCTCTCTCTTTTTGTTTTTTCTTTCTTTTTGGTGGTAACTTCCGATTGCTCTGAAACATTTCAGGGTGCATCTTGCCTGGATTGTGGTTGACATATTCAGCTATACATCTCCTCAACCACCTCTCACCAAAATGACTAGGAGGAGGAGCACCCAAAAGAGGAAAAATTCAGAGACTGTGCCTTCTCCATCAGAACTTTTGGCTATGGACATAAACAGTATGTCAGAAAGGGAATTCAGGGTAACAATTATCCAGGCAATGGCTAGGTTGGAGAAAACCATTAGGGACAACATAGAATCTCTAAGGGCAGGAGTGAGAGCCCATATAGCAGAAGATAAAAATGTTATCAATGAGATCCAATCTGATCTAAATACTCTAACTGCTAAGGTAATTGAAGAAGAAGATAGAATTAGTGATCTAGAGGAAAAACTTACAGAGAAGTACTATCAGGATGAGGCCTGGAACAAAGAGCTTAGAAGCCATAAAAACAGAATTAGGGAAATAAATGATGTCATGAAATGTTCCAACATCAGAATTATTGGGATCGCTGAAGGGGTGGAGAAAGAGAGAAGATTAGAGGATATAGTTGAACAAATTCTGGATGTAAATTTCCCCAATCTAAGGAATGGAGCAAGTCTTTGTGTCCTAGAGGCAGAATGGATACCCCTCTAAGATCAACAATCTAGAAAGATCTCCAGACACTTAATTATGATATTCACAAATCATAATTTTAGACAAGAGATCTTAAGGGCAGCCAGGGGGAAGAAATTCCTTATATACAGAGAAAGGTCCATCAGAGTAATGTAGGAACTGTCCACAGATACCTGGTAATCCAGAAAGGGCTGGCAAGACATACTCAGGGCACTTAATGAGAAGAACATGCAGCCAAGAATATTTTATCCAGCAAGGTTGACATTCAAAATGGATGGAGAGATAAAGAGCTTCCAAGATCAGCAAGGTTTAAAAGAGTATGTGACCACCAAGCCAGCACTACAAGAAATATTAAGGGAGGTTCTATAAAAGAGGAAAGAGCCCACGAGTGACATAGAACAGATATTTATAGAGACAATCAAGAGAAACAAGGACTTCAGAGGAAACATGATGTCAATAAAAATGTATCTTTCAATAATCACTCTCAACATGAATGACCTAAACACTCCCATAAAATGGCCCATGGTTGCAGACTGGACAAAATGACAGGATCTGTCCGTATACTGTCTACAATGACATATTTGCAATGTAAAGATACATCCAGACTGAAAGTGAAGGGATGGAGAAGCATCTTTCATGCCAAAGGGCCTCAAAAGAAAGCTGGGATAGTGATTCTCATATTAGGTAAATTAGATTTTATGCTAAAGACTGTAGTCAGAGATACAGAAGGACACTATATTATTCTTAAAGGGTCTGTCGGCTAAGAATATCTAACATTTGTAAATATTTATGCCCCCAAAATGGGACCAGCCAACTACATAAGTCAACTGTTAATCAAAATAAAGAGTCATATTGGTATAAATACATTAATTGTAGGAGATCTTAACATGCTACTTTCAGTAATAGATCATCCAAGGAGAAAATCAATTTAAAACAACAACAACAACAAAAAAAAAAAAAACAAAAAAAAAAAAAAACAAGAGTTTTGAAAGACATTGGACCAGATGGACCTCATCGATATATATACAGAACATTCCACCCTAAAACAACAGTATACTCGTTCTTCTTGAGCCAACATGGAACTTTCTCCAGAATAGACCACACATTGGGTCACAATTCAGGGCTCAACAGATACCAAAAGAATGAGTTTTTCCCCTGCATATTTTCAGACCACAATGCATTGAAACTGGAACTCAAAAACAAGAAAAAGTTTGGAAGGAATACAAACATGTGGAAGTTAAAGACCATCCCGCTCAAGAATGTTTGGAAAAACCAGGAGATCAAAGAACTTAAACAATTCATGGAAACTAATGAGAATGAAGAAACATCGGTCCAAAAACTATGGGATACGGCAAAGGCAGTTCTAAGGGAGAAATATACAGCCCTCCAAGCCTCACTCAAAAAAAAAAAAAAAAAAAGAGAGAGAGAGAGAGAGAGAGAGAGAAATCGTGAATACACCAACTCTATACCTTGAAGAACTGGAAAATACACAACAAATTAAGCCAACTCCATACACAAGAAGGGAAATAATCAGGATTAGAGCGAGATAAATGAGTTAGAAACTAGAGATACAGTAGAACACATCAACAAAACTAGAAGCTGGTTCTTTGAAAGAATCAATAAGATTGATAAGCCACTGGCCAAACAAATCTAAGAGAAAAGAGAGAGGACCCAAAATAATAACATTATGAATGAAAGGAGAAAGATCACAACTAACAACAAGGAAATAGAAACAATCATCAGAAATTATTATCAGCAGTTACCTGTCAATAAATAAAGCAACCCAGACGAAATGGATACATTTCTGGAAACCTATAAACATCCAAGACTGAAACAGGAAAAAATTGACAACGTGAATAGACCAATATCTAGTAAGGAGATTGAGGTAGTGATCAAAAAACTCCCAATAAACAGGAGCCCAGGACCTGACAGATTCCCTGGGAATTCTACCAAACATTCAAAGAAGAAATAATACCTATTCTCCTGAAGCTGTTTCAAAAAATAGAGACAGGGCTCCTAGGTGGCTCGGTGGGTTAAAGACCCTGCCTTCGGCTCAAGTCAAGATCCCAGGGTGCTGGGAGTGAGCCCTGCATTGGGCTCTCTGCTCAGCAGTGATCCTGCTTCCTCCTTTCTCTCTGACTAATTCTCTGCATACTTGTGATCTCTGTCTGTCAAATAAATAAATAAAATCTTACAAAAAAATTAAAACAGAAGGAAAACTTCTATACTCTTTCTATGAAACCACTATTACCCTGACTCCCACAACAGGAAAAAACCTCACCAAAAAGGAGAATTTCAGATGAATATCCCTGATGAATATGTATGCTAAGATTCTCAACAAGGTCATAGCTAATAGGATCCAACAGTACATTAAAAAGATTATCCACCATGACTAAGAATAATTTATCCATGGGATGCAAGGGTGGTTCAACATTCACAATTCAATTAATGTGATAGAACAAATCAGTAAAAGAAGAGAGATGAACCTCATGGTCCTCCCCATTGATGCAGAAAAAGCATGTGACAAAATACAGCTTCTGTTCCCGATTAAACTCCTCAAAGCATAGGGATAGAGGGAACATTCCTCAAATACATAAAATTCATCTAGGAAAAACCCACAGTGAATATCATTCTCAGTGGGGAAAAGCTGACATCCTTCCCCTTGAGATCAGGAACACGACAAAGGTGTCCACTCTCACCACTGTTGTTCAACATAGCTCTAGAAGTCCTAGCAACAACAATTAGGCAACAAAAAGGACTAACAGGTATTCAAATTGGCAAATAAGAAGTCAAAACCTCTCTTCACAGATGACATGATACTTTATATAGAAAAACCCAAAGACTCCACCCTCAAAGTACTGGAACTCATACAGCAATTCAGTAATGTGGCTGGATACAAAATCAATGTACAGAAATCAGTTGCTTTCTTATACACTATCAATGAAAATACAGAAAGGGAAGTTAGAGAATCGATTCCATTTACTATAGCACCAAGAGCCATAACATACCTGGGAATATATCTAACCAAAGTGGTAAAGGATATGTACTCAAGGAAATACAGGACACTCATGAAAGTAATTGAAGACACAAAAAAATTTAAAAGCATTCCTTGCTCATGGATTAGAAGAATAAACATGATTAAAATGTCTATACTGCCTAGATCAGTCTATATTCTGAATGCCATTCCAATCAAAATTCCACTGGTGTTTTTCAAAGTGCTGGAACAAACATTCCTAAAATTTGTATGGAACGAGTAGACCCCGAATTGCTAAGGAAATGTTGAAAAAGAAAAAACAAAATTAAGGGATCATGTTGCCTGATTTCCAGCTTTAGTACAAAGCTGTGATCACCAAGACAGCATGGTACTGGCACAAACACAGACACATAGATCAGTGGAACAGAGTAGAAAGCCCAGATATGGACCTACAACTCTATGTTCAAGTAATCTTTGACAAAGCAGGAAAAACATCCAATGGAATAAAGACAGTCTCTTCAATAAATGATACTAGGAAAATTGGATAGCTGTCTATAGAAGAATGGAACTTGACCATTCTGTTATAACATACAGAAAGATAAACTCAAAATGGATAAACAACTTCAACATGAGGCAGGAATCTATCAAAATTCCAGAGCAGAGCATAGGCAGTAACCTCTTCGACATCGGCCACATCAATTTCTTTCAAGTTATGTCCCCAAAGGCAAAGGAAACAAAAGTGAAAATGAACTTTTGGGACTTCATCAAGATCAAAAGCTTCTGCACACCAAAGGAAACAGTCAACAAAACAAAGAGGCAACCCATGGAATGGGAGAAGATACTCACAAATGACAGTACAGACAAATGGCTGATATCCAAGATCTATAAACAACTCCTCAATCTCAACATACACAAAACAGGTAATTACATCAAAAAATGGGCCAAAGACATGATCAGGCACTTCTCCAAAGATGACATACAAATTGCTAATAGACATATGGAAAAATGTTCATCATTAGCCATCACAGAGCTTCAAATCAAAACCACATTGAGATACTACCTTACACCAGTGAGAATGGCCAAAATTAACAAGATGGGAAAAAACGAGTGTTGGAGAGGATGTGGAGATAGGGGAACCCTCTTACACTGTTGGTGGGAAAGCAAGTTGGTGCAGCCACTTTGGAAAACAGTGTGGAGATTCCTCAAGAAATTAAAAATTGAGTTACCCTCTGACCCTGCAATTGTACTACTGGGTATTTACCCCAAAGATACAGATGTGGTGAAAAGAAGGGCCATCTGTTACCCCAATGTTCATAGCAGCAATGGCCACAGTCAACAAACTGTGGAAAGAGCCAAGATGACCTTCAACAGATAAATGGATAAAGACGATATGGTCTATATATACAATAGAATATTATGCCTCCTTCAGAAAGGATGAATACCCAACTTTTATATCAACATGGATGGGACTGGAGGAGATTATGCTGAATGAAATAAATCAAGCAGAGAGAGTCAGTTATTATATGGTTTCACTTATTTGTGGAGCATAAGGTATAACGTGGAGGACATTAGGAGAACGAAAGGAAAAGTGAATTGGGGAAATTGAAGGGGGAGATGAGCCATGAGAGACTGTGGACTCTGGGAAAGAAACTGAGGGTTTTGGAGGGGGGAGGAGGAGGGGATTAGGTGAGCCTGGTGGTGGGTATTAAGGAAGGCATGTATTTCATGGAGTACTGGGTGTGGTGCATAACTAATGAATCTTCAAACACTGAAGAAATAAATAAAATTAATTAAAAAATAAAAATAAACACTGAGGTACAGATGGCCCTTCTTTTCACTACATCTGTATCTTTGCAGGGTCATAGGGAAGCTCTATTCTTCATTTCTTCAGGAATCTCCACACTGTTCTCCAAAGTGGCTGCACTAACTTGCATTCCCACCAACAGTGTAAGAGGGTTCCCCTTTCTCCACATCCTCTCCAACACACGTTGTTTCCTGTCTTGCTAATTTTGGCCATTATAACTGGTGTCAGGTGGTATCTCAATGTGGTTTTAATTTGAATCTCCCTGATGGCTAGTGATGATGAACATTTTTTCATGTGTCTGATAGCCATTTGTATGTCTTCGTTGGAGAAGTGTCTGTTCATATCTTCTGCCCATTTTTTGATATGATTATCTGTTTTGTGTGTGTTGAGTTTGAGAAGTTCTTTATAGATCCTGGATATCAACCTTCTGTCTGTACTGTCATTTGTAAATATCTTCTCCCATTCCGTGGGTTGCCTTTTTGTTTTGTTGACTGTTTCCTTTGCTGTGCAGAAGCTTTTGATCTTGATGAAGTCCCAAAAGTTCATTTTTGCTTTTGTTTCCTTGTCCTTTGGAGACATATCTTGAAAGAAGTTGCTGTGGCTGATATCAAAGAGGTTACTGCCTACGTTCTCCTCTAGGATTCTGATAGATTCCTGTCTCATGTTGAGGTCTTTTATCCATTTCGAGTTTATCTTTGTGTACGGTGTAAGAGAATGGTCGAGTTTCATTCTTCTACATATCACTGTCCAGTTTTCCCAGCACCATTTATTGAAGAGACTGTCTTTTTTCCATTGAATATTTTTTCCTGTTTTGTCGAAGACTATTTCACCATAGAGTTGAGGGTCCATATCTGGGCTCTCCACTCTGTTCCACTGGTCTATGTGTCTGTTTTTATGCTAGTACCATGCTGTCTTGGTGATCACAGCTTTGTAGTAAAGCTTGAAATCGGGTAACGTGATGCCGCCAGTTTTGTTTTTTTTTTTTTTTTTCAACATTTCCTTAGCAATTCGGGGTCTCTTCTGATTCCATACAAATTTTAGGATTATTTGCTCCAGCTCTTTAGTGCAGCCACTTTGGAGAACAGTGTGGAGATTCCTGAAGAAATTAAGAATAGAGCTTCCCTATGACCCTGCAATTGCACTGCTGGGTATTTACTCCAAAGATACAGATGTAGTGAAAAGAAGGGCCATCTGTACCCCAGTGTTTATTGCAGCAATGGCTACGGTCGCCAAACTGTGGAAAGAACCAAGATGCCCTTCAACGGATGAATGGATAAGGAAGATGTGGTCCATATACACAATGGGGTATTATGCCTCCATCAGAAAGGATGAATACCCAACTTTTTTTTTCATTTTATTTATTTTTTCAGTGTAACAGTATTCATTCTTTTTGCACAACACCCAGTGCTCCATGCAAAACGTGCCCTCCCCATTACCCACCACCTGTTCCCCCAACCTCCCATCCCTGACCCTTCAAAACCCTCAGGTTGCCCCAACTTCCCACCCCTGACCCTTCAAAACCCTCAGGTTGTTTTTCAGAGTACATAGTCTCTTATGGTTTGCCTCCCCTCCCCAATGTCCATAGCCCGGGGGTAGTGAATACCCAACTTTTGTAGCAACATGGATGGGACTGGAAGAGATTATGCTGAGCGAAATAAGTCAAGCAGAGAGAGTCAAGTATCATATGGTCTCACTTATTTGTGGAGCATAACAAATAACGTGGAGGACATGGGGAGATGGAGAGGAGAGGGAGTTGAGGGAAACTGGAAGGGGAGATGAACCATGAGAGACTATGGACTCTGAAAAACAACCAGAGGGTTTTTTTTTTTTTTAAGATTTTATTTATTTATTTGACAGAGAGAGATCACAAGTAGGCAGAGAGGCAGGCAGAGAGAGAGGAGGAAGCAGGCTCCCCGCAGAGCAGAGAGCCCGATGCGGGACTCGATCCCAGAACCCTGAGATCATGACCTGAGCCGAAGGCAGCGGCTTAATCCACTGAGCCACCCAGGCGCCCCACAACCAGAGGGTTTTGAAGGGGCGGGGGGGGTGGCAGGTTGAGGAACCAGGTGGTGGGTAATAGGGAGGGCACGTACTGCATGGAGCACTGGGTGTGATGCCAAAACAATGAACACTGTTATGCTGTAAATAAACAAATAAAATATATACATATATGTATATATATATATATATATATATATATAAAATAAAATAAAATAAAATAAATAAATTCAATTAGCCAACATATAGAACATCATTTGTTCAGATGTATAGTTCAGTAGTTCATCAGTTGCATATAACACCCAATGCTCATCACATCATGTGACCTTCTTAATGCCCAACACCCAGTTACCATATCCACCCAACCACCTCCTCTCCAGCAACCCTCAGTTTCTTTCCTATGATTAAGAGTCTCTCATGGTTTGTCTCCCTCTCTGAATTCTTCCCATTCTGCTTTTCCTCCTTTCCCCTATGTTCCTCTGTGCTGTTTCTTACATTCCTCATTTCTCTGGTTAACTTATTTCTCTCAGCATAATACTGGCCTGTCCTATCCACATCAGTGTAAATGGTAAGATTTCATTCCTTCTGATGACTGAGTAATATCACATTGTATATATGAACCACCTCCTCTTCATCCATCCATCAATGGACATCTCGAATCTTTCCATAATTTGGCTATTGCAGACATTGCTGATATAAACATTAGGGTGCATGAGTCATGCACTCTAACATTGAGTCATGGTATTTGTATCTTTGAGGTAAATACCTAGTAATGCAATTCCCGGGTCATGGGGTAGCCCTATTTTTAACATCTTGAGAAACCTCCATACTATTTTCCACAGTGGCTGTACTAACTTGCATTCCCACCAACAGTTTAAGAGGGTTCCTCATTCTCCACATCCTCATCAACATTTATTGTTTCTTGTCTTGTTAATTTTAGCCATGCTGACAACTATGAGGTGGTATCTCATTGTGGATGTAATTTATATTTCCCTGATGCAAAGGGATGTTCAACATTTTTTCATGGGTCTGTTAGTGATTTGTACATGTTCTCTGGAGAAATGTATGTTCATGATTTCTGCTCATTTCCTGACTGGATTGTTTTTGAGGTGTTGAGTTTGATAATTTCTTTATCCATAATGGATAATAAACCTTTACTGATATGTCATTTGCGAATATATTCTCCCATTCCATACATTAACTTTTAGTTTTTTGATTGTTTCCTTTGTTGTGCAGAAGCTTTTTTATCTTGATGAAGTCCCAATAGTTCATTTTTGCTTTTGTTTTACTTGCCTTTGTAGACATGTCTACAAGATGTTGTGGCTGAGGTCAAAGGTGTTGCTGCCTCTGTTCTCTTCTTGATTTTGATGGATACCTGTCTCACATTTAGGCCTTTCATCCATTTTCAGTTTATCATTGTGTATAGTGTAAGAAAATGACCCTGTTTCATTTTTCAGCATGTGGCTGTCCAATTCTCCCAGCACAATTTATATAAGATACTGTCCTTTTTTCATTAGATATTCTTTCCCAGTTTGTCAAAGGTTAGTTGACTATAGAGTTGAGGGTCTATTTCTGGGTTCTATATTCTGTTCTACTGATCTATATATCTGTTTTTGTGCCAAAACCATACAGATTGATGAGTCCATCTTTGTAATATAGGATGAAGTCCAGCATTGTGAGGCCACCAGCTTTGGTTTTGTTTTTTCAACATTCCCCTGGCTATTCAGGGTAGTTTCTGGTTCCATACCAATTTTAGGGTGGTTTGTAATAGGTTTGTGAAAAAATGTTGAAGGTCTTTCAATAAGGATTGCACTGAATGTGTAGATTGCTCTTGTTAGCATAGGCATTTTAACAATATCTAGTCTTCCAATCCATGAACATAGAATGTTTTTCCATTTCTTTGGGCCTTCCTCAATTTCTTTCATAAGTGCTGTGTATTTTTTAGAGTGCAGATCCTTTTATACCTCTTTGGTTAGGTTTATTCCTAGGTTTCTTATGGGTTTTGGTGCAATTGTAAATGGGATCAATTCCTTCATTTCCCTTTCTTCTGTCTCATTATTAGTGTATAGAAGTGCAACTGATTTTTGTGCATTAATATTGTATCCTTCCATGTTGCTGAATTCCACTATGAGTTCTAGCAATTTGGGTGTGGAGTCCTTTGGGTTTCTCATGTAAATATCATGTCATCTGTGAAGAGTGAGAGTTTGACTTCTTTGCCAATTTGAATGTTTGTTTTTTTTTTTAATTTTCTTGTTGTCGTCTGCTGAGGCTAGGACTTCTAGTATTATGTTGAACAACAGTGGTGCGAGTGGACATTTCTGTCATGTTCCTAACCTTAGGAGAAAAGCTCTCAGTTTTCCCCACTGAGAATGACATTTGTTGTGAGGTTTTCATATATCACTTTTATGACATTGACATATGTTCCCTCTATCCCTACACTGTGGAGAGTTTTAATCAAGAAAGGATGTTGTATTTTGTCTAATGGCTTTTTTTCCCTACATCTATTGAAAGGATTATATGGGTATTTTCCTTTATTTTATTAACGTGTTGTGTATCATTGACTGATTTGGTGATGTTGAACCAGACTTTCAGTCCAGGGATAAATCCCACTTGGCCGTAGTGAATAATCTTTTTACTGTAATGTTGAAACTTATTGGTTTGTATCTTGGTGAGAATTTTGGCATCTATGTTCACCAGAGATATTGGACTATAATTCTTCTTTTTGGTGGGGTCATTCTCTGTACTGGGGATTAAGGTAATTCTGGTCTTATAGAATGGGTTTGGAAGTTTTCCTTCCATTTCTATTTTTTTGAAACAGCTTCAGAAGAATAGGTATTAATTTTTCTTTAAATGCTTGTTCAAATTCCCCTGGGAAGTCATCCAGTCCTGGAATCTTGTTTGTTAGGAGATTTTTTTGATTACTTCTTCAATTTCCTTGTTTCTTATGGATCTGCTCAAGTTTTTTATTTCCTCCTGGTTCAGGTTTGGCAGTTTGTATGTTTCTAGGAATGTATCCATTTCTTCCAGATTGTCTAATTTGTTGGCATACAATTTTTCATAATATGTTCTTATAATTGTTTGTATTTCCTTGTTGATATGGTTGTGATCTCTCCTCTTTCATTCATGATTTTAATGATTTCATTCCTTTCTCTTCTTTTTTGTCATAAGTCTGGCTAGGGGTTTATTGATCTTATTAATTTTTTCAAAGAACCAGTTTCTAATTTCATTGATCTGTTCTACTGTTCTTTTTGTTTCTATTTCATTGATTTCTGCTCTGATCATTATTATTTCTCATCTCCTGCTTGGCTTAGGATTTATTTTCTCTTCTCTCTCCATCTTCTTTAGGTGTATGTTTAGGTTGTGTATTTGAGACTTTTCTAATTTTTTGAGAAAGTTTGTATTGCTATGTACTTCCCTTTTGGCCCTACCTTTGCTGCATCCCAACAATTTTCAACAGTTTTGTTTTCATTTTCCTTTGTTCCCATAAATTTCAAAAAATTTCCTTTCATTTCTTGGTTGACCCATTAGTTCTTTAGTAGGATGCCCTTTAACTTCCAAGTATTTGTATTCCTTCCAAATTTCCTCTTGTGATTGAGTTCAAGTTTCAAGCATTGTGGTCTCAAAATATGCAGGGAATAATCCAAGTCTTTTGGTTCCAGTTGAAACCTGATCTGTGACCCAGTATGTGACCTATTCTGGAGAATGTTCCATGTGCACTTGAGAAGAATATTTACTGTTTTAGGATGGAATGCTGGATATACACCTGTGAAATTCATCTGGTCCAGTGTGTTATTCAAAACCCTTTTTTTCCTAGCTCATTTTCTTCTTAGATGATCTGTCTTTTACTGTGAGTTGGGAGTTGATGTTCCCTACTATTATTGTACTATTACCAAAGTGTCTCTTTAATTTGGTTATTAATTGATTTATATACTTGCCTATCCTAAGTTAGGATCACAAATATTTATAAATGTTAGATCTTCTTGTTGGATAGACCCTTTAAGTATTATATAGTGTCCCTCTTCATCCCTTTCTATGGTCATAGGTTTGAAATCTAATTTGTCTGATATAAAGATTGCTACCCTAGCTTTCTTTTGAGGTCCATTAGCATGATAAATGGTTCTCCACCCCTCTCACTTTCAATCTGATTATTTCTTTGGGTCTGAAATGAGTCTCTTTTAGAGAGCATATGGATGAACCTTGCTTTTTTTATCCAATCTGAAACCCTGTGTCTTCTCATGGGAGCATTCAGCCCATTTACATTGAAAGGAACTATTGAAAGATACAAATTTATTGCCATTGTATTACCTATAAAGTCCCTGTTTCTCTATATTGTCTCTGTCCCTTTATGGTCTGTGTTACTTTTGGGCTCTCTTTTCACTTTTCTCATTTAATACCCCGAATATCACATGCCAGCACTTTGTGGCCTGCCAGATCTCTGTTGATCAGTCTTCTGCCAGTCTAATGTTTCTATCCTTTTAAGTTAAGGACCTCTTTTCTTGAGCTCCTTTCAGGATTTTCTCTTTAGCTAAGAAATTTGCAAGCTTCACTATTATATGTCAGCTGTTGATTTATTTTTGTTAATTTGGGGGGGTTCTCTATGCATTCTGGACTTGAATGTCTGTTTCCTTCCTCAGATGTGGGAAGTTTTCAGCTATGACTTGCTGAAATATACTTTCTGTCCCTCTCTATCTCTTTCCTCTTCCTCTGAGACTTCATTACTCATTTTGCTTCATGGTATTGTATTTTCTCAAAGCCTCCCCCATGATCTAGTAGTTGTTTTCCTCTCTTTTCCTCAGCTTCCTTATTTTACATCATTTTGTCTTCGAAGTCACTGACTGTCTTCTTCTTCAATTACCCTAGCTGCTGAGCACTCATTTTAGACTGCATCTAATTTTTTAAGATTATTTATTTATTTATTTGAGAGACAGAGAGAGAGATCGATCACAGGTAGGCAGAGAGGCAGGCAGAAAGAGGGAAGAAAGCAGACTCTCTGCATGAGCAGAACACCCAACATAGGGCTTGATCCCAGGACCCTGAGATCACGACGTGAGCCAAAGGCAGATGCTTAACCCACTGAGCCACCCAGATGCCCAACTGCATCTCATTTTTTATGTTTTTTCATGCCTAGCTAGTAACTTTATAACCTTTATTCTGAATTATAGGTCTGACATTTTACTTGTATCTACATCGATTAAATCTATGGCACAGCATCACCTCTACTTCTTTTTTTTTGTTGTGAATTTGTCCTTCTAGTCATCTTTCCAAAGAAGAACAGAAGAATGAAAGAATGAAATCAAAAATATCAACTATGGGGGAACCTGGGTGGCTCAGTGGGTTAAGCCTCTGCCTTTGGCTCAGGCCATGATCTCAGGGTCCTGGGATAGAGCCCCACATTGGGCTTTCTGCTCAGCAAGGAGCCTGCTTCCCCTTCTCTCTCTGCCTGCCTCTCTGCCTATTGGGCTCTCTCTGTCTGTCATATAAATAAATAAAATCTTTTAAAAAATCAACTATGACTGCAGCAAAACATACATTACAAAATTCCAAAAAGATCAGAAACTGAGAAAGAAAATTAAAGGGTCAGGGGAAGGAGAAGATATAATCTAATAGCTTGATAAAACAGGATGATATACTTAGTCCTGGGTGTATTTTGTTCTGTTTGTAGAAAACACTAGGTTCCAAAATTATAAAGAAAGAAAAATGTGTGTATAAAGAAAGAAAAATTATAAAGAAAGAAATATATATATACACAATTTTTTCTTTGTATGTATGTGTGTATACAAAAATAAAATTGAATGCAGTAAAAGGAATCCAAAAGGAAGACAATATTTCTAAAATGTAAATATGAATATTAAAATATGATTTAAAAATAGTTGGTAGATTAAGAGACTAGTGGAAAAGGGTAAAAAGAAAATGTTAAAGAAAGGCTAAGGAATCAGGAAAAAAGAAACTCAAATTCTATATGCAATTTTCCCCGAGTGCAGTAGTTTTTCAGTTCTTTGCTATCCACAGACTTGGCATTAGTCTGATGTTCTTCCTGGTCTTCTTGGGGAGGGTCCTCCTGTATTGATTCTCAAGTGCGTTTGTCTGGGCAGAGTTGGACTGCCCCTTGCCAGTGTAAGCTGCTTTACGTTGCTCTAGGTAGGCATTTGTTTCCTGAAGGCTTTCCACCCTGCTCTGGGGGATGAAGAAAAAAAAATAGGAACAATGGTCCCTATATCTCCAGCCTCAGAGCTGAAAGGACTGCAGACCCACTCTTCAGTGCACTCTCAGTGAAAAAAAGTCAATCATCTTTGTGTGTACCAAATTCTGCAGACTCCTGGGGTGTGCAACCAGGCCAATCCTTCTGGGATAGGGAAGATGGTCTCATGGTAGCTCTGTAGCTTGCTTGGTTCCTGGTCCAGGAATGGTTGCCCAATCTTGCTGTGGTTCATGATTATAACAACACCAACCTGAGAACCCACTCCTGGGCTCACTGATTGTAGCCAAGTACTCCGCTCCAATGTTTGGGAACTCTGCTGCACTCAGGCTTCCCCATTATTTCTAGGACCCCAGGTATCCTGAGACCACACTGTCCCACCTAAGATTCTGTCCCACTCCCGCTTCACCTCCTCAGCACTTTTGAGGAAGAGCTGTGCCTCATCTGAGCAGACTTCTAAGTTTTTATTTTGCACTCTGCTGCTATATCACTTTCTGGTAGCCAGCTTATGGATGCTCCCACCCCCTGCAGTTTATCTTCCAATATATTCCCTCAGATTCACTTCTCCACACATTCTACCTTGCCAAAAATAGTTGCTTTTCTATTTGTAAAGTCACAGCAATTCTTTTCTTAGATCTCAGGCTGAATTCACAGATGATCAGAATTGTTTTATAGATATTTAGCTGAATTGAAGGGACCAGATGAAACCAGGGTCCCTTACTTTTCTTCTGTCTTCCTTCCTCCCTAAACCTATATTATTTGTAATAGTGTGTATTGGTGTGTTTGTGCATTATTTATGAGTCTCTACATAATACATGTGACTTGGAAATAATGATAGATCAACTTCTTCCTCTCCAATCTTTATTCCATTTATTTGTTTCTTGCCCAATTTCTCCAGGTAGAGCCTCTAGTACAATGTTTTATAGCAGTAGAAATAGCAGATATTTATGTCTTGTTCTACTCTTAGGAGAAAAGTAAGTATTCTAGTCTTTCACCATGAAGTGTGAGGTTAATTGTAGGGTTTTCATACTTTTCTTTTATCAGAATGAAGAAGTTCTCTATTTCTAGAATGTTGAGAATTTTGTCATGAAGCACTCTTCAATTTTTTATGTGTTTTTCCCCATCACCATGTTGTTTTAGTCTTTAATGTATTATATTTATTTTTTTATGCTAAATCAACTTTGCATTCTTTGAATAAATCTCACTTGGTCATGGCAGCTTTTTTAATATGCTTTTGAATTTGTATTTCTATTTTGTTTAGGAGTTTGCATCTATACAATGAAATATTGGTACATAAATTTCTTTCTTTTTGGTATTTTTCCTGATATTGGGGTTACATTGGTCTTAAAGAATGAGTTGAGAAATGTTCTCCTTTCTTCTATTTTTGGAACAGTTTGTGACATATTGGTATTAATACTTCTTTAAATGTCTAGTAGAATTCACTGGTGAAGTCATCTGTGCCTAGGCTTTTGTTTGTTTTGTTGTTTTTGTTCTTATTCTTTTTTGTATAGTGGACATACAATGGTACATTAGTTTCAGGTGTCTAACATAGTGATTCAACTTCTATATATGTTATTCTATGCTTACCACAAGTGTAGCTACCTTCTACTGCCATACAATACATTATGGTATCATTGACTATAACCCCTATGTTGTGCATTTGTCCCCATGACTTACTGATTCCACAACTGGGAGCCTGTGTCTCCTCCTCCTCTTCACCCATTCTGCCCATCCCCCCAACGCTTTCCTCTCTGGCAACCATTAGTTTGTCTCTGTATTTATATTTCTGATTCTGCTGTTTTATTCATTTTTGGTTTTGTTTTTTGTTTTTTGTTTTTTTTTTTGGATTCCACATAATAATTCAATATCTCTACTTGTTATAATTTCATTCAGATTTTCTTTTTCTCCCTTGGTTAGTTTCATTTCTTTATGTCTTTCTAGGAATTTCTTCATTAATCTAAGTCATTTACCATACTGGCAGGCAATTTGCTTCTGGGAGATCAGTAGTTGTTTCTCCTCTTTCTTTACTGATTTTAGTAATTTGAATCTTTTCTCTCTTCTTTCTTGGTAATTCAAACTAAAGTTTTATAAAATGTGTTATCTGTACAAAGAAACAACTTTTATGTCAATTATTTCTTATTGATTTTCTATTGTCTATGTCATCAACTTCTGCTCTGATCATTATTATTTCCTTTATTTTATTCACTTTAGGTTGAATTTGCTCCCCCCCCCAGTGTCTTAAGGTGGGATATTAGGTTATTGATTTGAGATCTTTCTTTTTTCTTTTTTCTTTTTTTTTAAAGATTTTATTTATTTATTTGACAGAGATCACAGTAAGCAGAGAGGCAGGCAGAGAGAGAGGAAGGGAAGCAGGCTCCCTGCTGAGCAGAGAACGGGAAATGGGGCTCAATCCTAGGACTCTGGGATCATGACCTGAGCCGAAAGCAGAGGCTTTAATACACTGAGCCACCCAGGTGTCTCCTTTCTTTTTTCTTAATATAGACATTTACCATGATGCCTTTCCCTCTGAGCAATGCTTTAGCTTAATCCCATATATTTTAGCATGTTTTGTCTTTATGTCATCTCAAAATATCATGTAATTTTCTTTGTGATTTCCTCTTTGGCCCATTGGTTATTTAGGAATTTTTAAAAAATTTCTACATACTTTTGAATTTCCAAAATTTGTTATTTATTTTTAATTTAATTTAATTTTGTGTTCTGAAAATATACTGTATACAATTTCAATTCCTTAAATTTATTGAGACATTTTATGTGCCCTAGCATATGGTTTATCTTGGATTATGTTCCAAGTACACTTAATGTATGTTCTGCTGATGTTGGGAGGAGTATTCTATAGATCTCTGTTAGATCTCTCTGGTTTATAGTGTTATTCGGGTATTTTATGTTCTTGTTCACCTTTTGAGTAGTTGTTCCATCTATCATTGAAAGTGAGCTATTAAAATATCCATCCATTATTTTCAAATTATCTTTTCACCCTTTAATTCTATAAGTTTTTATTTCATGTATTTTGTGGGCTTTGTTGTTTGGAGCATAATTGCTACATCTTCCTCATAAGCTGATTCTTTTATCATTATTAAATGTCCATATTTATTTTTGGTATTTTTTCCTTTTATTTTTATTTGACAGACATCACAGGTAGGCAGAGAGGCAGGCAGAGAGAGAGAGAGAGGAGGAAGCAGACTCCCCGCTGAGCAGAGAGCCCAGTGCGGGGCTCTTTCCCAGGACTCTGGGATCATGACCCAAGCTGAAGGCAGAGGCTTCAACCCCCTGAGACACCCAGGCGCCCCATTTTTTTCCTTTTGTTAAAGTCTATTTTGTCTTGTATAATATAGCAATTTCAGTCTTCTTACTGTTGTTACTTAAATGATATATATTTTTTCATCCTTTCACTCTCAATCTATTTGTATCTCCAAATATAAAGTATGTCTTATAAAGACAGCATTTAATTCAATCTGACACTTTTTTTTCAATCTGACACTCTTTGTTGTATTTATCGATTATTTATTCAGTTTATACTTAATGTCATTTGTGAATATCTTCTCCCATTCTCTGGGTTGCGTCTTTGTTTTGTTTATTGTTTCCTTTACTGTGCAGAAACTTTTGGTCTTTATGAAGCCCCAAAAGTTCATTTTTGCTTTTGTTTCCTTTGCCTTTGGAGACATGACTTGAAAGAAGTTGTTGTGGCCAATGTCCTCTAGGATTTTGATAGATTCCTGCCTCACATTGAGGTATTTTATCCATTTTGAGTTTAACTTTGTGTATGGTATAGAAGAATGGTCAAGTTTCATTCTTCTATACATAGCTGTCCAATTTTCCCAGCACCAGTTTTTGAAGTGACTGTCTTTTTTCCACTGCTTTGTCAGCTGGTGCAGCCACTTTGGAGAACAGTGTGGAGATTCCTTAAGAAATTAAAAATAGAGCTACCCGGGGCACCTGGGTGGCTCAGTGGGTTAAAGTCTCTGCCTTCAGCTCAGGTCATGATCCCAGGGTCCTGGGATCAAGCCCCGCAGCAGGCTCTCTGCTCAACGGGGAACCTGATTTCTCCTCTATCTCTGCCTGCCTCTCCACCTACTTGTGATCTCTCTCTGTCAAATAAATAAAATGTTTAAAAAAAAAATAGAGCTACCCTAACCCTGCAATTTCACTACTGGGTATTTGCCCCAAAGATACAGATGTAGTGGAAAGAAGGGCCATATGTACCCCAATGTTCATAACAGCAATGGTCACGGTCACCAAACTATGGAAAGAGCCAAGATGCCCTTCCCCAGATCAATGGATAAAGAAGATATGGTCCATATATACAATGAAGTATTATACCTCCATCAGAAAGGATGAATACCCAACTTTTGTATCAATGTGGACAGGACTGGAGATTATGCTGAGTGAAATAAGTTAAGCAGAGAGAGTCAATTATATGGTTTCACTTACTTATGGAGCATAAGGAATAAAACGGAAGATGTTGGAAGGAGTGGAGAAGTGACTTGGGGGAAATTGGAGGGGAAGACAAAGCGTGAGAGACTGTGGACTCTGAGAAACAAACTGAGTGTTTGGGAGGGGTGGGAGATGGGGAGATGAGTGAGCCTGGTGGTGGGTATTGAGGGCACATATTGCATGGGGCACTAGGCATGGTGCATAAACAATGAATCTTAGAAAACTGAAAAAATAAAATTAGATTTTAAAAAACAGATTATACTTAATGTTATAATTGATGTCTGCATTTTTCTTTTGTTTCCTATAGGTTTCATGTGTTTTGTTTTTTCCATTCTTACTTTATTGCTTTTTTACATTGTTGTAAAATTGAGTATTTTCTAACTGAATATTTGAGCGCTTTTAGTAATTTTTTGCCATACTTTTTTTTTAGTTACTATCTTAGCGGTCACTTAGGAGAGTACCATATATATCTTTATATATCATCATATTTATATTAGATTCCAGTTGGAAATAGTTATAGTCCTCCAATATAACTCTATCACTTTTCTTTTTTTGGCATTTATATATATATAACTGTTACATGTATGGCATTGGAATATGGTATATGGTATATACCATATATATGGTATATGGTATATACCATATATATGGTATATGGTATATACCATATATATGGTATATGGTATATACCATATATATGGTATATGGTATATACCATATATATGGTATATGGTATATACCATATATATGGTATATCGTATATACCATATATATGGTATATGGTATATTGGTATATGGTATATGGTACATACATGATCCAGGTCCCCAAAATTGTTATAATTATTGCTTTACATAATTTTATGTCTGTTAAAGAAGCTGAGAAACTGGAGAGCATCTACATATAGAAAGAGTTGGTTTATTTACTATTATTTCTGGCTCTCTTGATTTGTTTCTGCAAATTCCAGTTACTGTCTAGTGTCATTTTCTCCCTCCTTTATCCAACCTACCTGCTTCCATTACACAGTTAATGTCAATTATATTACATTTCTATATGTTATGGATCCAGAGGTAAAATTATATATGTATTTTATACAATGAAAAAATAAACTTGATTAGAAGGAATGGAGAAGATACATGTATATATGCTTTCATAAGAACATAATTAATGTTCTTGATGTTAAAACTTTCTCTGTGTGTGTGTGTGTGTTGTGTATTTGAATTAAAGCCTGGAGTCACTTGCATTCACCCTCAATAACTTTCTTTAGTATTTCTTATAGGACAGTTTTGCAAGCAATGATTTTTCTCAAATTTTGCTTATCTGGCAATACTTTTATTTCACCCTCACTTTTGAAAGTTATTTTTATTTATTTATTTATTTGTTTGTTTGTTTGTTTGTTTGTTTCTTTTGGGGGGATACAAAATTCTTGGATGAAGAGTTGTGGGTTTTTTTCCTTTCCATTTCAAGTATGTTGTAACCCTGGGTTTATCCTTTATGTTTCCTGATGAAAAATAACCTTTAACTTATTAAAATTAATCCTCTTGGGTTTCCCTTGTATGATAAGACCTTTTTTTCCTTCCTGATTTCAATATTTTCTCTGTCATTGTATTTGAATATTTTTAAGTTTTCAAAGATTTGTTTATTTGAGGGGGGGAGGTCGAGAGGGAGAGAATCCTCGAGCAGAATCCATTTTGAGCACAAAACCCAATGTGGGGCTCGATTCCATGACCCATGAAAACATGACCTGAGCTGAAACCAAGAATCAGACACATATCTGAATGAGCCACCCTGTGCCCCTGTATCTGAATATTTTTAATAAGGTTGTGGATCTTTGTGTTTATCCTACTTGGAACTGGCTTAGAATCTTCAGTATGTGAATCACTCTATTGTGTGAAATTAAGGGAATTTTCAGACATTATTTCCTCAGAAATATTTTCTTGTTCTTCCTTCCTCCCTGTTATCCCAATTATGAATACTTTGGTGCACTTATGTATTCTACATTTCTTTTCATTTCTGATTATTTTCCTTCACTTTTATTTTCTCTCTGTTCTGCATACTTTATCATCCCTATGATCCATCTTCAGTTTCTTATACTCGTGAAATTTCTAATACTGTTGTATACTCTGGTGACTATTTTTCCTTTTATTTATTATGCATTTCAGTTCCAGAATTTATAATTTGCCCTTTCTAAGAAGTATATGTTTTTATTGATATTCTCTATTTGATGAGATTTTGTCATTTTACCTTCCTTTATTCTTTAAGCATGGTTTGCTTTGCTTTTTAAACACATTTATAAAGCTACTTTGCAATTTCTGTCCCTGCTTTAATTTTCTGTGCATTTACCAGACTTTCCTATTTCATTGGATGTCTCATAAATTCCTGTTAAATATGGACACTTTAAATAATGTATTAGTGAAACTCTGTACACTGATTTCCTAGTGTTTTTAATTTTTTTAATTTAAATTCAATTTAACATATAGTGTATTATCAATTTCAGGGACAGAATTTAATGATTCATCAGTTACATATAACACCCAGTGCTCATTATGTCAACTGCCCTAGTTAATGTCCATGACCCCACCTATCTCCCCTTCAGCAACCCTCAGTTTGTTCCCTGTAGTTAAAAGTTTCTTATGGTTTGCCTCCCTTTGTTTTTATCTTATTTTATATTTCCTTCCCTTACCCTATGTTCATCTGTTTGTTTCTTAAATTCCACGTATGAGTGAAGTCATATGGTATTTGTCTTTTCTCTGATTTATTTCACTTAGCATAATACCCTAATGTTCATTTTATATATGTATATATATATATATACACACACAAACATATATACACACATACATATACATATATATACTATAATATATATAATATATAATATATAAAAAATAATAGTTATTTATATATTATCACATCTACTTTACCTATTCATTTGTCAATGGACATCTGAATTATCTCTAGAGTTTTGCTATTTGGGACATTGTTGCTATAAACACTGGGGTGCATGTGCCCTTTCAAATAACTATGTTTACATCCTTTGGATAAATACCTAGTAATGCAATTAGTTGGTCACAGGGTAGTTCTATTTTTAACATTTTGAGGAACCACTGTAATGTCTTCCAGACATGCTGTGCCAGTTTACATTCCCAAACAGTGTAAGAGGGATCCCCTATCTCCATGTCCTTGCCAACATATCTTGTTTCCTGAATTGTTAAGTTTAGTCATTCTGACTGGTCTGAGGTGGTATCTCATTGTGATGGTGATATGTATTTCCCTGATGCCAAGTGATGTTGAGCATTTTTTCATGTGTTTGTTAACCTTTGTGTATCTTCCTTGGAGAAATGTTTGTTCATATCTTCTGCCCATTTCCTGACTGAACTTTTTGCTTTTTGGGTGCTGAGTTTGTTAGGTTCTTTATAGATTTTAGATACTAGTACTCTACCTGATATGTCATTTGCATATATCTCCTCCCATTCTTTAGGTTGACTTTTAGTTTTGTTGGTTGTTTCCTTTTCCGTGCGAAAGATTTTTATCTTGGTGAAGTCCTAGTAGTTTATTTTTCTTTTTGTTTCTCTTGTCTTTGAAGACTCATCTAACACTAAGTTCCTGTGGCCAAGGTCAAAGAGGTTGCTGCCTATTTTCTCCTCTAGGATTTTGACAGAAACTTGTCTCACATTTAGCTATTTAACCATTTTGAATTTATTTTTATGTATAGTGTGAGAAAATTGTCCAGCTTCATTCTTCTGCATGTGGCTGCACAATTTTCACAGCACTATTTGTTGAAGAGATTGTCTTTTTACTACTGGATATTCTTTCCTGCCTTGCTGAAGATTAGGTGACCAAAGAGCCGAAGGTCCTTTTCTGTGTTCTCTATTCTGTTCCTCTGATCTGTGTCTGTTTTTTTGTGACAATAACATAATGTCCTGTATTACAGTTCTGTAGTACAGATTGAAATCCAAAGTTGTGATGCTTCGAGTTTTGGTCTTTTTTTTTTTCCTATTTGAAGTCCTTTCTGGTTCCATAAAAATTATAGAATTGTTTGTTCCAGCTCTGTGAAAAATGCTAATGGTATTTTGATAGGGACAGCACCAAATGTGAGATTTGTTTGAGTAGCATAGACATTTTAACAATATCTTTTGTTCCAATCCATGAGTATGGAATGTTTTTCTCTTTGTGTCTTCTTTATCTTCCTTCATAAGTGTTCTATAATTTTCGGACTACAAATCTTCTACCTCTTGGTTAGATTTATACCTAGATATCTTATGCTTTTAGGTGCAACTGTAATTGGGATCACTTCCTTTTGTCTCTTTATGCTGCTTCACTGTTAGTGTATAGAATTGAAACAGACCTCTGTGCATTGATTTTATATCTTGCAACTTTGCTGAATATATGTATCAGTTTTAGCAACTTCTTGATGGAGTCTTTCAGGTTGTCCGTAGTTTCATGTTCTCCGGAAAGAGTGAAAGTTTGACTTCTTCCTTGACAATTTGGAAGCGTCTGTTTCTTTGTATTGTGTGATTTTTGAGGCTAAGACTTCTGGTACTATGTTGAAAAACTGTAGTGGAAGTGGATATGATTATCGTGTTCCTGACGTTAGAAGAAAAGCTCTACATCTTTTAAAATATCAGTTGATGTCTTTTATATATGGACTTGTTAAAGTCCTACTTTTTTTTAAAGATTTTATTTATTCATTTGATAGAGAGTAATCACAACTAGGCAGAGAGGCAGGCAGAGAGAGAGAGAGAGGGAAGCACGCTCCCCGCTGAGCAGAGAGCCCAATGCGGGACTCGATCCCAGGACCTGAGATCATGACCTGAGACGAAGGCAGCAGCCTAACCCACTGAGCCACCCAGGCGCCCACTATTCCTACTTTTTTGAGTGTTTTTTTTTTTAATCAAGAAAGAATGTTATATTTTGTAATTTTTTCTGCAACTATTGAGAAAATCATATCATTCTTATCCTTTCATTTATTAATGTAGTACATCATGTTTATTGATTTGTGGGTGTTAAACCAGCCCTGCAGCCCAGGAATTAATCCTAACTGGTCATGGAGAATAATCCTTTTAATATACTGTTGGCTCCTATTAGCTAGTATCTTGGTGAGAATTTTCATACCCATGTTCATCAGGGTTATTAGCTTGTAATTCTCCTATTTAGTTGATCCCTGTGTGGTTTTGAGATAAAGCTAATGATGGCTTCATAGAATGAGTTTGGAATTTTTCTTTCCATTACTACTTTTTTTTAAATTTCTTTTCAGCGTAAGAATATTCATTGTTTTTGCATGACACCCAGTGCTCCATGCAATACGTGCCCTCCCTATTACCCAAAACCCTGTTCCCACAACATCCCACCCCCAGCCCCTTCAAATCCCTCAGCTTGTTTTTCAGAGTCCATAGTCTCTCATGGTTCACGTCCCCTTCCAATTTCCCTCAACTCCACTTTCCTCTCCATCTCCCCATGTCCTCCATGTTATTTGTTATGCTCCACAAATAAGTGAAACCATATGATACTTGACTCACTCTGCTTGACTTATTTCACTCAGCATAATCTCTTCCAGTCCCATCTCTGTTGCTGCAAAAGTTGGGTATTCATCCTTTCTGATGGAGGCATAATACTCCATCATGTATATGGACCACATCTTCTTTATCCATTCATCCGCTGAAGGGCATCTTGGTTCTTTCCACAGTTTGGCGACCATGGCCATTGCTGCTATAAATATTGGGGTACAGATGGCCCTTCTTTTCACTCCATCTGTATCTTTTGGGTAAATACCCAGTAGTGCAATTGCAAGGTCAAAGGGAAGCTCTATTTTTAATTTCTTGAGGAATCTCCACACTGTTCTCCAGAGTGGCTGCACCAACTTGCATTCCCAACCACAGTGTAAGAGGGTTCCCCTTTCTCCACATCCTCTCCAACACACGTTGTTTCCTGTCTTGCTAATTTTGGCCATTATAACTGGTGTCAGGTGGTATCTCAATGTGGTTTTAATTTGAATCTCACTGATGGCTAGTGATGATGAGCATTTTTTCATGTGTCTGATAGCCATTTGTATGTCTTCATTGGAGAAGTGTCTGTTCATATCTTCTGCCCATTTTTTGATATGATTATCTCTTTTGTGTGTGTTGAGTTTGAGGAGTTCTTTGTGAACTCCTGGATATCCTGGATATCAACCTTTTGTCTGTACTGTCATTTGCAAATATTTTCTCCCATTCCGTGGGTTGCCTCTTTGTTTTGTTGACTGTTTCCTTTGCTGTGCAGAAGCTTTTGATCTTGATGAAGTCCCAAAAGTTCACTTTTGCTTTTGCTTCCTTTGCCTTTGGAGACATATCTTGAAAGAAGTTTCTGTGGGTGATATCGAAGAGGTTACTACCTATGTTCTCCTATAGGATTCTGATGGATTCGTGTCTCATGTTGAGGTCTTTTAACCATTTCAAGATTATCTTTGTGTACGATGTAAGAGAATGTTTGAGTTTCATTCTTCTACATATAGCTGTCCAGTTTTCCCAGCACCATTTGTTGAAGAGACTGTCTTTTTCCACTGTATATTTTTTCCGATTTTGACAAAGATTATTTGACCGTAGAGTTGAGGGTCCATATCTGGGCTCTCTACTCTGTTCCACTAGTCTATGTGTCTGGTTTTATGCCAGTACCATGCTGTCTTGGTGATCACAGATTTATATTAAAGCTTGAAATCAGGTAACGTGATGCCGCCAGTTTTGTTTTTGTTTTTCAACATTTTCCATAGAATTTCAGTTCTCTTCTGATTCCATACAAATTTTAGGATTATTTTCTCTAGCTCTTTGAAAAATGCCAGTGGGATTTTGATCGGAAAGGCATTAAAAGTATAGATAGCTCTAGGCAGTATAGACATTTTACCAATGTTTATTCTTCCAATCCAAGAGCATGGAATGGTTTTCCATCTTTTTGTGTCTTCTTCAATTTCTTTCATGAGTGTTCTGTAGTTCCTCGAGTACAGATCATTTACCTCTTTGGTTAGGTTTATTCCCAGGTATCTTATGGTTCTTGGTGCTATAGTAAATGGAATCGATTCTCTAATTTCCCTTTCTGTATTTTCATTGTTAGTGTATAAGAAAGCCACTGATTTCTGTACATTGACTTTGTATCCTGCCACGTTACCGAATTGCTGTATGAGTTCTGGTAGTCTGGGGGTGGAGTCTTTTGGGTTTTCCATATAAAGAATCATGTAATCTGCAAAGAGAGAGAGTTTGACTTCTTCCTTGCCAATTTGGATACCTTTTATTTCTCTTTGTTGTCTGATTGCTGTTGCTAGGACTTCTAATAGTATGTTGAACAAGAGTGATGAGACTGGTCATCCTTGTCATGTTCCTGATCTCAACGGGGAGGCTACAAGCCTTTTCCCATTGATGATGATATTTGCTTTCGGTCTTTCATAGATAGATTTTGTGAAGTTCAGAAATGTTCCCTCTATCCATGTACTTTGAAGCTTTTTAATCAGGAACAGATGCTGGATTTTGTCAAATGCTTTTTCTGCATCAATTGAGAGGACCATGTGGTTCTTCTCTCTTCTCTTATTGATTTGTTCTTCACATTGATTGATTTGCGAATGTTGAACCATCCTTGTAACCCAGGGATGAATACCACCTGGTCATGGTGGATAATCTTTTTACTGTGCTGTTGGATCCTGTTTTCTAGGATCTTGTTGAGAATGATAGCATCCATATTCATCAGTGATATTGGTCTGAAATTCTCCTTTTTGGTAGGGTCTTTGCCTGGTTTGGGGATCAGGGTAATGTTGGCGTCATAAAAAGTGTCTGGAAGTTTTCCTTCTGATTCAACTTTTTGAAACAACTTCAGGAGAATAGGTGTTATTTCTTCTTTGAAAGTTTGTTGAAATTCCCCAGGGAATCTATCAGGTCCTGGGCTCTTGTTTTTTGAGAGGTTTTTGATCACTGCTTCAATCTCATTACTAGATATTGGTCTATTCAGGTTGTCAATTTCTTCTTGGTTCAATTTTGGGAGTTTATAGTTTTCCAGGAATGCATCCATTTCATCTAGGTTGCTTAGCTTATTGGCCTATAACTGTTGATAATAACTTCTGATGATTGTTTCTACTTCCTTGGTGTTAGTTGTGATCTCTCCCTTTTCATTCATAATTTTATTAATTTGGGCTTTCTCTCTTTTCTTTTGGATTAATGTGGCCAATGGTTTATTGATCTTATTGATTCTTTCAAAAAAACCAGCTTCTAGTCTCATGGATACGTTCTATTGTATCTCTGGTTTCTACCTCATTGATCTCTGCTCTAATCTTGATTATTTCCCTTCTTGCGTGTGGAGTTGGTTTGATTTGTTGTTGGTTCTCCAGTTATTTGAGGTGTAGAGACAGCTCTTGTATTCTGGACTTTTCAATTTTTTTGAGGGAGGGTTGGATGGCTATGCATTTCCCCCTTATGACCGCCTTTGCTGTATCCCATAGATTTTGGACTGAAGTGTCTTCATTCTCATTGGTTTCTATGAATTGTTTAAGTTCTTCTTTGATCTCCTGGTTGATCCAAGCATTCTTAACCAAGTTGGTCTTTAGCCTCCATGTGTTTGAGTTCCTTCTGAACTTTTCCTTGTGATTGAGCTCCAGTTTCAAAGCATTGTGATCTGAGAAAATGCAGGGAATAATGTCAGTCTTTTGGCATCAGTTGAGTCCTGCTTTGTGACCCAGTATGTGGTCTATTCTGGAGAAGGTTCCATGTGCACTTGAGAAAAATGAGTATTCTGTTGATTTAGGGTGGAATGTTCTGTATATATCTATGAGGTCCATCTGGTCCAATGTTTCATTCAATGCTCTTGTTTCTTTATTGATTTCCTGCTTGGATGATATGTCTATTACTGAAAGAGGTGTGTTAAGATCTCCTACTATTAATGTATTCATATAAATATGACTCTTTATCTTGATTAATAGTTTTCATATGTAATTGGTTGCTCCCATATTGAGGGCATAGATATTTACAATTGTTAGATCATCTTGGTGGATAGTCCCTTTAAGAATGATGTAGTGTCCTTCTGTATCTCTGACTACAGTCTTTAGTTTAAAACCTAATTTATCTGATATGAGAATCACTACCCCAGCCTTCTTTTGAGGCCCATTGGCATGAAAGATGTTTCTCCATCCCTTCACTTTCAGTCTGGGTGTATCTTTAGGTTCAAATTGGGTCTCTTGTAGACAACATATGGATGGGTCCTGTCGTTTTATCCAACCTGCAACTCTGTGTCGTTTTATGGGCACATTTAGGCCATTCACATTGAGAGTGATTATTGATAGATACGTTTTTATTGACATCGTGTTACATTTGGAGTCTTTCTTTCTGTACATTGTCTCTATATTTCTGTTCAATGATATTCTTAGGATTTTTTCTCTTCGATAGAAGCCCCCCTTAATATTTCCCACAGTGTCAGCGGGGTGGTCGCATAGTCTTTTAAGCCTTGCGGTCTTGGAACCTCTTTATCTCTCCATCCATTTTGAATGTCAGTCTTGGTGGATAAAGTATTCTTGGCTGCATGTTCTTCGCATTTAGTGCCCTGAATATATCTTGCTAGCCCTTTCTAGCTTGCCAGGTCTCTGTGGACAGGTCTGACGTTACTCTAATGGGCTTTCCTCTGTATGTAAGGAGATTCTTTGTCCTAGCTGCTTTCAGGAGGGTCTGCCTACAGTTATAATACTTCATTCTTACTATCAGGTGTCTCGAGGACTTTTGAGAATCTATTATCTTGGGGGTGGAACCGTTCTGCCTCCTGTACATGAACGCTGGTTCCATTCATGAGATTGGGAATATTTTCATAGACAACTTGTTCCACTATATCTTCTAGACTTCTTTCTTTCTGTTCCCCTTCAGGGATTCCAATAATTCTGACATTGGAATATTTCATGCCATCATTTATTTCTCTGATTCTGTTTTCGTGGCTTTTGAGCTGTTTGTTCCAGGCTTCCTCCTGATCCTTCCTCTCTATCTGTTTGTCCTCCAGATCACTAATTCTATCTTCTGTCTCAGTTACCCTAGCTTTTAGAGAATTTAGATTAGATTGGAATTAGATTGAGAGCATTTTGAACATCATCCCTGATGGCTTTCATTTCTGCCCTAACATTGTGAACATCATCCCTGGTGGCTTTCAGTTCTGCCCTAATCAATTCAGTTTGGTCAGTCATGGCTTTCTCCAATCTAGCTATTGCCTGGATACCTGTTAGCCTGGATTGACTTTCTGACATATTGTCTATATTGATAACCATTAGCTCTGTTGCAGAAGGCCCATCCTCTGTATTTTTCTTCTGTTGGGCATTCCTCCTCTTAGTCATTTTGGTGAGAGATGACTGAACTGATGTAGCTGGATATATCGACCATGGTGCAGTCAAGGTGCACCCTGGAACTCTTCTGAGCAATCAAGATTCCCCACCCAGACGAGAGAAAAAAGAAAAGAAAAAAATAAAAGAAAGAAAAAGAGAGAGAGAGAGAGAGGACAAAAGGGAAGGTAAAAGAGAAGGCTCAGCCCAAATGGGCCCCACGGTAAGATTTATGAAGTATACAAACAAAAACAGACAAACAAAAAAACTGATAAAAGTATATGCCAAGAGGGAAAAAATATGTGTATATATATAAAAGCATAAAAAAAGGAAGGACCTCGTCAAAAAGAACCCCAAGTATAAGATTTATATACTATCAGGACAAACACAAATACACAGAAACACTGGCAGAAGAAAAAGTTGGGAGAGTGGTTATCAATTCTCAGTGTGGGCGAGGAAAGTTATTTTGATTCTTTCTGGATGTATCTTGATATCTTTGTTAAAGGACTCAACTTTCCTAAGATAAAGGGGGATTAAAAATTGGTTTACCTATAGGGGTAACATTGATTGGGGAAAGGGGATTACCTTGAAGTTAAACTCTATATGAATATTAGAAAATAAAAATAAAAAAGAATAAACTAGACTAAACGGAACTAAAATTGTAAAAAATTAAAAAAAAATAGAAAAGCAAAAGGAAAACATGAGTGTATGCATCAAAAAGTTCAGGTTCAAAGGTTATTTTCAATTTGACATACTACACATCTCACTGTGATGGTAAATAAGTTAAAAATTATCTATATAAAAAAAATGAACCAGAATAGTGGGAAGAAGTTAAAAATAAAAGTTGTATCTATGAAGTAGTGGTGGTTTTTCTGTTGTTGTCTTTTTTTTCCCCTGGTTGTTTTTTTTTTTTTTTTTTTTTTTTTTTGCCCCCCTGGTTGTTTTTCTGGGGGAGGAGCTTGCCATGTGGCTTTTCAGTTCATGATGTTCCCTGAGTTAAGTCCTCCCACTCCCCTCAAGGGGGTGGGCTCTGAGGAAACCGGTTTTTCTGGTTTTTGTTCTCTGGAGATTTTTGTGTTTGTTCATCTGTTTTCTCTCACCTTGATAGCTTTGATGGTTTTTGGAGGTTTAGAGGAAAGCAAACTGCACCCTGACCTCCCTCTCAGAGAGAAGCCTCAGCCTGCTCCCCTGTGGGTGTTTGAGAGTGCATAAATTCCTCCTTGGCTGCTGGCAGAGTGGGTTCTGAGTCGCGGTCCGTGGGGACACAGGATCTCTAGCTTGTATCCAAAACCACGGCAGTGGTGGCTGTCTGGGCAGCTCCAGAATGCCAGAGATTTTCCAAGCAGCGATTGCACACTGAGATTTTCCTGCTGGCCCTGGCTGGGAGTGCCTAGTCTTTTCGGGTCCAAGAGCACCTGCGCACATCTCTGCCAGGGGAGGATGTGGGGCACACATGTCTCAGGCTCTGATAGCATGGCACGGGTCTAAGACCGCCAGGCTGGCGCCTGTGCGCACCTTTCTCAGGGGAGGGTGCGGCATTCTGCCATCTGGCGAGGCTCCCAGCCCCTCACAGGAGCCAGACCCCATGTGTTCTCAGGCATGCTGGTGGCTCAGGGACCAAGACCTGGTTTCTCCGCCGCACTCTCTCTAGTTCAGCGCCAGGGGAGTCTGTCCTGGGTCCGAGGACTTAAGACCCTGTCCCTAATTGCCTGGATTCCCACAATTTCCCTCCACGATCTTTTGCTCTTTTTGAGTGCTTTAAACCAGACTGCAAGTTAATGCTGGTCCCCAGTCACAGGGCACTCTCGTATTGGGGTATTACTTTCCAATCGGTGGCCTCTGGTGCCTCCCTTCCCCTTTTGTTTGTCTTTTGATATCAGTCCAATGTTCCCACTCCACTTTACCTGCCCACTGGCGTCTTCTGCCCCCATAGAGATCGAGACATGTATAATTCTGCTCTCAGTCTGATTTCATGGGTGATCTGAGTTCTTTGGTAGGTAATCAGCTCACTTTAGGATACAGGTTGAAACAGCACCTCCTCCTACTTCCCCGCTATCTTGTCCCTCCCTGAATTTTACTTCTGATTTTATACTTCAGAACTCTCTTCTTCCCCCCAACCAAAATTCCTAATTTTCAGGGTAATTGATCTCAGCTAAGTACCCAGAGGAAAGCAATTCCAGTTAAAGGAATCCAAAGAACCCAAGCTAAAAAGTACATTGTAAATAACCCTGCTTCTGGCTCCTCCACACCCACCCACCCAGGGGGTTTGCATCCTAAAACTCCATTTCTACTTTTTGGAACACTTTCAGAATAGGTATTAATTCTTCTTTAAGTGTTTGGTAGAATTTCCCTGGGAAACCACCTGGCCTTGTACTTTTGTTTGTTGGGAGGTTTTTGATTACTGATTCAATTTCTTGCTGGTTATGGGTCTGTTCAGGTTTTCTATTTTTTGCTATTTCAGTTTTTGTAGGTTAAATGTTTCTAGGAATGCATCCATTTCTTCCAGATTGCCTAATTTGTTAATTTAAGACACACACACACACACACGTAATTATCATGTCCCAGGACCCTGAGATCATGACCTTATAATTGTATGTATTTGGTTTTCATTGATATTTCTCCTCTTTCATTCATATTTTATTTATTTGGGTCTTTTTTTCTTTTCCTTTGATCAGTCTGGTTAGGGCTTTATCAACGTTCATTCAAAGAACCCATTCCTCATTTCCTTGATCTATTCTACTGTGTTTTTTTTTTAATTTTCTTTCAGACTTTATTTATTTATTTGACAGACAGAGATCACAAGTAGGCAGAGAGGCAGGCAGAGAGAGAGAGAGAGAGAGAGAGAGGAGGAAGCGGGCTCCCTGATAAGCAGAGAGCCCAATGCAGGCTCTCTGGGATCATGACCTGAGCCGAAGGCAGAGGCTTTAATCTACTGAGTCACCCAGGTGTCCCTTTTTTAAAATTACTATATCAATGTTTTCTGCTCCATTTTTTAATTGATTTTTCTTCTCTTTCTGGATTTGGGCTTTATTTGCTGTTCTTTTTTTCACCTCCTGTAGGTATAAGATTTGATTGTGTATTTGAGACTTTTCTAGCTTCTTTTTTTAAATTAACATACAATGTATTATTTGTTTCAGGGGTACATGTTGACGATTCATCAGTGTTACATAATTCACAGCACTCACCATAGCACATACCCTCCCAATGTCCATCACCCTGCCACCCCATCCCTCCCACACCCCTCCACTGAGACTTCTCTACCTTATTGAGGAAGGTCCATATTGCTATATATTTCTCTTTTTGGACTATCTTTACTTCATCCCAAAGGTTTGGACTGTCCTGATTTCATTTTTATTTGTTCCCACTTTTTTTTTTAATTCTCCTTTAATTTCCTTGTTGATCCATTCATTCTTTCCTAGGATGTACTTTAACCTCCATGTACTTGTGGGCTTCCAAATTTTTTCTTGTAACTGACTTCAAGTTTCATAATGTTGTGGTCTGAAAATATGCAAAATGTGATGTCAATCTTTTTGTACCAGTTGAGTTCTGATTTGTGACCCAGTGTGTGATCTATTCTGGAGAATAATCCATGTGCATTCCAAAGCAATGCATATTCTGTTCCTTTAAGATGAGATGTTCTGAATATATCTGTTAAGTCCATCTGGTCCAGTGTGTCATTTAAAGGGATCATTTCCTTATTGATCTTTTGCTTAAGTAATCTGTCCATTGCTGTGATTGGGGTATTGAAGTCCCTTACTATTAGTGTATTATTATCTATGATATTCTTTAAGTTTGTTATTAATTGATTTATATATTTGGATGTTCCTAATTCAGGGACATGAATATTTATCACTGTTAGATCTTATTGATGGATAGACCCCTTTATGATAGAGTGCTATTCTTCATCACTTATTACAGTCTTTGGTGTAAAATCTTGTTTTTTTTCTGGTATGAGGGTGGTTATTCCAGTTTTTTTTTTTTTTTTTAATGTCTACTAACATGGTAAATGGTCTCTACCCCTTCAATTTCAGTCTGGATTTTCTTTGGGTTGAAAATTAGTCTCTTATAAACAGCATATAAATGCCCCCCCTTTTTTATCCATTCTGATATCTTATGTCTTTTGATTTTAGCATTTTTTAAATTTACATTCAGAGTAAACATTGAAAGATATAACTTCGGCATTGCATTTCCTGTAAATTTGCTATTCTTGTAGATTGTCTCTGTTCCTTTTGGTCTTTGGTCCTTTTGGTCTGTTTTAGCTCAAAATTTCCCCTTTAATATGACTTGTAAGGGCTGGTTTAGTCTTCACAAATTCCTTATTTACTTATTTATTTATTTTTTATCTTGGAAACTCTAACTTTCCTTCTATTCTGAATGACAGTCTTGATGGATAAAGTAATCTTGACAGCATTTTTTTTTCCCATTTTGCACATTGAATATATCGTGTCAGTCTCTTCTGTCCAGCCAGATCTCTGTGGACAGGTCTGCTGCCAGCCTTATGTGTCTACCCTTGTAAATTAAGGACCTTTTGTCCTGAGGGGCTTTCAGAATTTTCTCTTTATATTAGTAATTTGAACGTTTCACTATAATGTATTGTGGTGTTGACCTATTTTTGTTGATTTTAAGGCAAATTCTCTTTTTCTCTTGGATTTGATTGCCTGTTTCCTTCCCCTGATTAGGCAAGGTTCCAACTATAATTTGTTCAAGTAAATATTTGGCCTTTTTTTCTTGCTCTTTGTCTTCTGTGACTATTGTGACATGGATATTATTTTGCTTTCTGGAATTGCTGAGGTTCCTAAGTCTACTTTAATGATCTAATAGTTTTCTTTCCTTCTTCTTTGTAGCTTCATTATTTTCCATAATTTTATTTTTTTCTTAAGATTTTATTTATTTATTTATTTGACAGACAGAGATCACAAATGGGCAGGGAAGCAGACAGAGATAGAGCGAGGAGGAGGAGGAAGCAGGTCCCTGCTAAGCAGAGAGCCCGGTGCGGGGCTCAATCCCAGGACTCTGGGATCATGACCTGAGCCAAAAGCAGAGGCTTTAACCCACTGAGCCGCCCAGGCACTCCCATTTTATCTTTTTTTTTTTTTTTAAGATTCCACCTATTTATTCACAGAAGACAGACAGACAGAGAGGCAGAGGGAAATGCAGGCTCCCCCCTGAGCAGGAAGCCTGATGTGGAACTTGATCCCAGATTCTTGGATCATGACCTGAGCCAAAGACAGATGCCTAACTGATTGAGCAACCCAGACACTCTATAATTTTATCTTCTGTGTCACTGATTCACTCTTCTGATTCATTCATCCTTCTTTTTATGGCTTCCACTTGGGACTGCATCTCAGTTATACTATTTTTAATTTCTGCCTGACTGGATTTCAGTTGTTTTATCTCTACAGTAAGGGATGCTCAAGTGTCTTCTATGCTTTTTTTTTCAAGCCCAGCTAGTATCTTTATAATCATTGTGCTAAATTCTAGGTCATACATCTTAATTATATCTGTATTGATTAAATACCTGTCTGTGTACTAACTCCTGTTCTTTCTTTTGGATTGAATTCCTCCATATCATCATTTTGTCCAGAAAATAAAGGAAGGAAGAAAGAAAGAAAAAAAAAAACAACAACAACAACAAATAGAACAATAACAATAGGAACAACAAAACAAAATAAAAGTAGATCCTAGGTGTATATTGGTCTGCTTTTTGAGAGGAACTAGATCCTGGGGTGCCTGGGTGGTTCAGTGGGTAAAGCCTCTGCCTTCAGCTTGGGTCATGATCCCAGGGTCCTGGAATTGATCCCCACATTGGGCTCTCTGCTCCATGGGGAACCTGCTTCCTCCTCTCTCTCTCTGCCTGCCTCTGTGCCTACTTGTGATCTCTGTCTGTCAAATAAATGAATGAAGTCTTAAAAAAAAAAAGAAAAAAAATAGATCCCAAAATAAGAAAGAAAGAAAAATACACACACACACACACACACACACACGTATGGTATGAAATAAAATAAAATACAATGAAAAGAAACAAAACACAAAAATATATATAAATTCTATATAAAAATAAAATTGAAAAAATAATTGAAAAAAATAAATAAATAACTGATAAAATAGTAAAAATACGAAAAAATAAAATACAAAGAATGCAGGCCACCTCGGTGGCTTAGTCAATTAAACATCTGTCTTTGGTTCAGGTCATGATCCCAGGTTCTGGGATTGAACCCCATTTAGGGCTCCCAACTCAGTGGGGGAATCATCTTCTCCCTCTGATGTTCCCTACCTGTGGTCCGTCTCTCTCAAATAAAATATTTTTAAAAGATAAAAATAATGCTATATACTGTTTTCCCTTAGAGATGAAGCTTTTCAGCCCTCCGTGATAAGTAAACTTGGTGTCAGCAAGTTTTTGCTGGTCTGGTAGAGGTACCTGCTACACTGATTCTGATCTGGACTTGTTCTAGTGGAAATGAGCCTCCAGTGCACAGGGATGCAGAGTTCAGTGTAAGGGGCTCCAGACTCCACTAGGTGGCGCTGTGTTTCTCCCTGAAGGCTTTCACTATTGATGAGTGGGATGAATACGGTGGCACCGACCTCTCTTGCTCCAGAGCTGAAAAATTTGTGACCTTCACTCTCTCAGAAGAGTAATATTCACTCTCACAGAAGAATAACTAACCGCTCTTTTCTCCCTGGTTTCTGTCAGAACTCTGTGTTTACCCTGTCTGTGTCTGAGTGCTTTTATCTCAGGCAAGCACATGAGTTTCAAAACTCCCAATTTTAGGGACTATCATGGCATGGAACTGTACTGTTCTTCTGGGAAGGGTCTCATTCTGCTACTCCTTTTTGCTCCACCCACCCCCCAAAAAGCAGTTGTATGACAGTGCAGATGTTCACAGTTTATGGCAACACAGAGCAGAAAGCTGGCGCATAGACATGTTGTTCTCAGCTGGCAACCACCCTCCTGTGTCTGGGAACCATGCTGCACTTAGGCTTCACCATTCTTCTCATGACCTTGGGGATCTTGAAACCATGTTGTGACACCTGGGATTCTTCTCCGTTTCACCACTTAAGCACCTTTAATCCAGGCATGTTCCCCATGTAGTAGATTAAAAGTTTTGATTTTGTACTCTTCTGCTTATAATATTTTGTGGTAGCCTCCTTAAACAGGGTGTCTCCCCACTGCCATATCCTCAGTTATATCATATCAGGTTCAGGTTTCTGCACCTCCTATCTTCCAAATGGTGATCACTTTTCTGCTTGTAGACTTGCAATATTTGTTTTCTCAGACCTCTGATTCATTCTTCTGGTGTTTAGAATGATTTTATAACTATCTAGTTGTATCTGAGGGATGAGACAAACTTAGGGTCTATACCCTACTCTTCTGCAATTTTAACTCCTTCACCCTTCCTGGTACTTTATGTCATTTGATTTGGAGTGATTTCATTAGACTATTTTTGTGATGTCTATTTACTCCACAGTGTGAGGCCTCTGGTGTCTCTCCTCATAAAGGCATGTGTACTGTTTCATCAGGGCTTTATTTAACTGCCTTTTCTTCTGGTATCTTTGTTAATCTGTCTGTATTTTTGTAGATAGACTCAGCTGTTAGTCTTCACTAATTGCTGCCTGATTATTTTATTGCCTTCTACAATGCTTTGGAGGCATAAATTACTCCACAGTCTGACATAAACATAGGTCCCCTTATGGGGTGTTTTTGAGGCCATGTTGACCTTTTTTCCTATGCAGAGAAAAGCTCTATTTACCTACATCCTTGGTTGTTTCCTATCGACCATGTAGCCATTGAGCTATTTCACTGTTCTCAAGGAACTGACATCAATCTCCTAGTTGCCTAAGAGATAACAATGATAACAATGTAACACATATAACACATATAATGAAGATATATAGTATACAAAAATCTCCATTATTTTCTAGAGCACCTTAAAACTTAGACTTCCACACACTCTGTTACAAATATAGTCAGTTACCTTACATGGATTGTTACTTCCTCCTCATAAAACATCTGTGCTACATTAAGGAGCTTGGACAAAGCCAGTAGAAGGTTTCTTTATTATTAAGACACCTGATTTATGAGTGTGTCACTGGGCAGGGATGGCAGCCTCTGGCTTCTGTTGCCTTTTTTAGAAAGGACACTCCACCATCAGAGTGTGGAAGATTATTGGGGCCCCAGTATTCTCAGTCTGGCATTCTGGGTGGAGCCTCAGTCCCATAGCTGTATTATACATGGAAGAAAGGCATCTCTGAACTTTTAGCTGCACTCA
This sequence comes from Meles meles, assembly GCF_922984935.1. Classification (NCBI taxonomy): domain Eukaryota; kingdom Metazoa; phylum Chordata; class Mammalia; order Carnivora; family Mustelidae; genus Meles; species Meles meles. The sequence goes on along the minus strand of NC_060087.1, from coordinate 74,132,262 downwards.
CCTGCAATTTAACATCTACTCAGAGATTTAGAAATGCAAGATTATGGTGGCCTACACATTCCAGCATTTACCATAGCCCTCTATTTACTTAGCCACAAATGCTTGGAGTAGAATCTTTCACACTGAGCTGGGAATGGGTAGGAAAAGAGTAGGTCATGGCACAAGTGCTGTTCTTACCAACATTTTCTTGGATGAATGTTGCTTCATTTTTTATATGCTTTTAGGACAATTACTAAACACTTCAGCGCCACATACACAGACAGTTCTAGACACACACACACACACACACACACACACACACACAGCACTTGTCTACTTTACCACTCATTTTTCAATGGATATTCTATAGAAGGTCTCTTTTCAGTTTTCTTTTTACACCACACATAAATGTTTTCATGAAGAACAAAATCTTATTCCCCCAGTTAAAGACTTAAGCTATATGAAAAATAAGGTAAATTATTTTTTCTCTATAAGACACTTGAAATATAATAGCTAAAAAAAGAAATATAATAGCTAATTAAATAGAGAAGGGAGAACACATTGTGAAATGCACTTAGTTTTAGCTGTTACTAGGACTTTGTGTCCTTCTCCCCTTGGCTTATTGTTGCTGATGACTTTGTAAAGGCTAGGTCTTCATTTGTGTCTATAACATGGCATTGCTATTCTCAGGATCCCCTCCAAGGCCATGGAGAATGAGCCAAAGCTAGGGTGCTGTTTCTTGTAATACTGTGCTTTTAGATATATCTCCTTTAATGCTTACAGAAATTCTGTGTATAAATATTATCTAATTCATGGATAAATAAACAAGCTCAGAGAAGTTAAAGTAGATGTAAAAAACTTATAATATTTGGGGAGCAATTCAGGATACTATGTTTGTGCCCATTGGTAAGTTAAGATTTATATACAAAGAAAATTTACCAAAAAAATGAGAAAGAATGATAAAGTGATCACACTAAAATTTAAGTTTTCTTCACAATAAGATATCAAAGTGAAATTAAAGGAAAGCCATAAATTAGTGCAAGACATTTGGAGTATGCACTGCTATCATAATGTAGGAAAAAAAAACACTTCTAAATAATAAAATAAAGATAAATTAAAAGTGGGTAAATCTATTAATAAGTAATTTAAAGAAAAACAATGGCAAATAAACATCTTTAAAATGCTCAAAGTTATTAACCAAGTAAATGCAACTTTTAAAATGAAGGTACGATCTCACACGGTTGAAAAAAACTAATGATTGGCAAAAAATTAATCAGTGAATAAATATTGGCAATGATGTAGAAAAACAGAATGTCTAATGTAATGAATGTATGGTTATAAATTGGTACAACTATGCCCCATATATACTAATGCTAAAGATGCACATATACAACAACTTAAGATTTCACCTTTCAATGAATTCTAATTTAACCTATAAAAAAAACCTAAGCATTTACACAATGAAATATGTATAAAAATGTTCATAGTAGGGGCACCTGGGTGACTGAGTCAACTGGCATCTTCCTTTGGCTTAGGTCATGATCCCGGAGTCCTGGGATCAAGGCCTGCATAAGGCTCCCTGCTCAGTGGGGAGTCTGCGTCTCCCTCCCCTTGCTCCTTCTCTCTCTCTCTCTCTCTCACACACACATTTACTCTCTCTCAAATGGATAAATAAAATCTTTTTTTAAAAGTTCATAGTAAGACTGTTAGTGACAGAAATGAAAAGAAATATCAAAACCAACACTTAGAAAATTGTTTCATACATAGTAGGGACCCCATTAATAACTGTTGAAAGAATAAGTGCATCTAAAAATGCATTAATTGGAAAGTGTATATATATATTTTGGTATTTATGTCCAATGAAATCTATCCAGCAGTGATAATGAATGAATTAAATCTGATGCATCAGTATGCATAAATTTTTAAAGTAATATATAATGGAGAGGGCACGTTTTGCATGGAGCACTGGGTGTTGTGCAAAAAGAATGAATACTGTTACGCTGAAAAAATAAATAAAATGAGAAAAAAAAAAAAAAAATAAAATAAAATACACAAGTTGCTTATGTAAGGAGAATGATATTATGTATCTAAAATATTACAACATCAAAGCAACTCATCATATTACTAATGAATAAACAGATATACAATAAAAATGATTATACAAACTCTTATGTATAAATGATGAATATAAAATTCAATAAAATTAAATATAGTCATCACCTATGGGGAGGAAAACAAATGGAAAAAGTGAGAGGTACACACAGTATTATATATCTGCAATATTTCTTTTAAAAACAATTTGAAATAAAAATGTTACAGTATTTAAAAGTTGAAGTTGGTACATTGTTGTTTATAATATAATTTTCTATATGTTTAACATTAAAAGTATTTCAAATGAAAACCATATTGGGAATTTTGAAGTAATCTTATATATTAACCCAGAAAACAGAATATTATGCATAAATATGATGGTGGGTATAAAGGAGGGCATGTATTGAATGGAACAGTGAATGTTGTACATAAATAATAAATCTTAGAACACTGCATCAAAAAAATAAAAAGGTCATTATGTCCTCAAACAAAACAAAACAAAACTTCTTTCAAATATTAGAAAATTGGAGGAGTGGGCAAGATGGCAGAAAAGTAAGAGACCCTGTTTCAATTGGTCCCCTAAAGTGAGCTAATTATCTACCAGAACACTCTGAACACCCATGAAATCAGCCTGAGGTGTAGGATTATACACTGCTGGAACTCTATGGGGGCAGAATGCAGAAAGGTAAAGTGAGTGGGAATCAGACTGATATTGGAGAATAAACAGAAGAGTGGGGGAAGAACCAGAAGTGACCCATTGGAATGCACTACCCCAATACGAGAGTGCCCTGTGATTGGGGACCAGCATTAACTTGGAGTCTGGTTAAAAGCACCCAAAAAGAGAAAATTATCTTCAGGTTCAACTGGTGGAATGGGCAGTCACAGGCATGGGCCTAACCCCACAGACCCATGATGGCCACCACCAGAGACCACCCATGCCACAGAGAGTGAGGCAAAGCCTCCAGGCCCTGGTTCCTGAGCCACCATATTTTCATGGCTTGCACAAGTGCAGGGCCAGGCACGCTCCATGCATGACAGAGTCTGATGTGTGTGCCACACATGTGTGATATGTGATGTGTGTGCCAGCTGGCGCTCTCTAGAACCACAGCCATTTGCACTCTGCATGTGCACTGCACGACTGGGGACTGAACCATGCGTACTCCCTGCCTGAGCTTGAGAGTGCTCTGTGCAGGCGCTAGCTGGTGGGCACTATGACCAGCCCAGAGTCTGATTACTCCCAGCCTGGGCTTGAAAATCTCAACATGTTATTTCTGGTCTACCAAGTTCCAGCAAAGGCAACCACTGGAAGCAGGATCCCTGGACCAATATTGCTAGCAGTTTTAGTACCACAGGGGTGCAGAGACAAGCGGACACTTTGCACAAACTCTGAGACAGTGGCTGGGGGTGCACACTGCCTTGTGGGAAGCCCAGCGGAATTTACAGAGGGACCATCCAGAGGGGAGAGGACTGAGGTTTCTCTCTGACATGGATGTCTGCGCAGAGTTTGTTTTCCACTAAACCTCCAAAATTGCAAACATCCACCAAAGAACAAAAACCTCCAGAGAACAAAAGCCTGAAAACCAATTTCAACAGAGCCCAGCCCCTTGATAGGAAGCAGAAGCACTCAACCCAACCAAGACTGACAGAAAAACACACGGCAGGCACCTCCCCTAGAAAGCCAGTCAAAAAAATGAAGGACAACCACCACAGGGTCCCCATGAAACTGTAACACCCCAATATCGGGGACAAGATATTAAGCTCCCAGTATTGCCCTAAAACCTGTATATTTCATAGATACACCTTTATTTTTAATTCATTCTCACTATTCTTGTTCTTTTTAATTTTAACATATTTACCATAACAACAAGTGGTTCAATACAACAAATTCCATAATGACCTTTTAACTTGACATTTCTTCATACATAAAACTGTGTTTTTCTTTCCTTTTCTATTTTTTTTGAGATACATATAGATATAAGCTTCAAGTAAATCCTCTTTCCCTAATCAATACTACCCCTATATATAAACATATTTAACTCTCCCTTTATCTCAGGAAAGTTGAGTCCTTTAACAAAGATATCAAGATAAACTCAGGAAGAATCAAAATAACCTTCCTGGTCCACAATGAGGATTTATAACTAAGCTCTCATCTTTTCCTTCTGTCAGTTTTACTGTGTATTTCTTTTTCTTCTGGAATTATATAAATCTTCTACTTAGGGTTCAATTTGACTGGGTTCTTTTCTTTTTCTCATTTAATTTTGTCAGTCTTTTCCTTTGACCATTTTTGTTCTTATACCTTATAAATCTTACCTTTGGGGCCATTCTCGCTGGGTCTTTTCTTTCTTTCATTCTGTCTGTCTTTCTTTTTTCCATCTCTCTCTCTCTCTCTCTCTCTCTCTCTCTCTCTCATTTTTTTCTTTCTTCTTTCTTTTTGGTGGTTACTTCCAATTGCTCAAAATCATCCCAGGATGAAGTTTACCTGGATCGTAGTTGATATCTTCAGCTACACATCCCCTCAACCGCCTCTCACCAAAATGACCAAGAGGAGGAATGCCCAACAGAGGGAAAATTCAGAGACTATGCCCTCTCCATCAGAGCTATTGGATATGGACATAAACGGTATGATGGAAAGAGAATTCAGGGTAACATTTATCCAGGAAATGGCTAAGTTTGAGAAAACCACCAACGACAACATGAAATCTATTAGGGCAGAAGTGAAAGCCACCTGGGAAGCAGTTAAAAATACTATCAATGAGATCCAATCTAGTCTGAATTCTCTAACAGCTAGAGTAACCAAGGCAGAGGATAGAATTAATCATCTAGAGGACAAAATGATAGAGAAAAAGATGAGGAGGAGTCCTGGAACAATCAGCTTAGAAGCCATGAAAACAGAAGTGGGGAAATCAATGACGCCATGAAACATTCCAGCATCAGAATTATTGGGATCCCTGAGGGGGAGGAGAAAGAAAGAAGACTAGAAGATATAGTTGAACAAATTTCCCATGGAAATTTTCCCAATCTGGGGAATGGAACCAGCATTCATGTCATAGAGGCAGAAAGATCTGCCCCCCCAAAATCATAGAATCTAGAAAGACTTCCAGACATGTGATTGTGAAACTGAAGAATCATAATTTAAGACAGGAGCTCTTGAGAGCAGCTGGGGGGAAGAGATTCCTTACGTACAGAGGAAGGTCCATCAGAATAATGTCAGACCTATCCACAGAATCCTGGTAAGCCAGAAAGGGCTGGCAAGACATATTCAGGGCAGAAAGTGAGAAGAACATGCACCCAAGAATACTTTATCCAGCAAGGCTGAAATTCAAAATGGATGGAGAGGTAAAGAGCTTCCAAGACCGGCAAGGTTTAAAAGAGTCTGTGACCACTGAGCTGGCACTACAAGAACTATTAATGGAGGTTCTAAAAGAAGAAAGAACCCAAGAGTAACATAGAAAAGATATTTATAAGGACAATCTATAGAAACAAGGACTTCGCAGGCAATGAGATGTCAATAAAAACATATCTTTCAATAATCACTCTCAATATGAATGGCCTAAATGCTCCCGTAAATGGCACAGGGCTGCAGATTCGATAGAATGACAGGATGTGTCCATATGGGCCATACAAGAGACCCATTTGGAACCTAAAGATACATGCAGACTGCAAGTGAAGGGTTGGAGAAGCATCTTTCATGCCAGTGGGCCTCAAAAGAAAGCTGGGGTAGCAATTCTCATATCAGATAAATTAGACTTTAAACTAAAGACTGTAGTGAGAGATAAAGAAGGACACTACATCATTCTTAAAGGACCTATGCATCAAGAAGATCTACAAATTATAAATATTTTTGCCATCAATATGGGAGCAGCTAATGATATAAGACAACTGTTAATCAAGATAAAGAGTTATATTCATATGAATACAATAGTACTACGGAATCTTAACACGCCACTCTCAGTAATAGATGGATCATCCAAGCAGAAAATCAATAAAGAAACAAGAACATTGAATGGAACATTGGACCAGATGGACCATATAGATGTATACAGAACATTCCACCCTGAAACAACAGAATACTCATTCTTCTCAAGTGCGAATGGAAGTTTCTCCAGACTGGACCACTAACTGGGTCACAAATCAGGGCTCAGCCGATACCAAAAGACTGAGATTATTCCATGAATATTATCAAACCACAATGCTTTGTAACTGGACCTCAAGCACAAGAAATGGTTTGGAAGGAACTGAAACACTTGGAAGCTAAAGACCACCTTGCTTAAGAATGTTTGGATCAACCAGGAAATCAAAGAAGAACTTAAAGAATTCATGGAAACCAATGAGATTTAAGACACTTTCATTCAAAACCTATGGGATACAGTTAAGGGGGTACTAAGGGGGAAATACATAACAATCCAAGCCTCCCTCAAAACACTGAAAAATCCAGAATTCACCAGCTTTCTTTATACATTAAAAAATTGAAGTGTCAACAACAAATTAAGCCAACCCCATACACAAGAATTGAAATAATCAAGACTGGAGCAGAGATCAGTGAGATAGAACCTAGAGATACTGTAGAACACATAAATGAAACTAGATTCCGGTTTTTTGAAAGAATCAATAAGATCAACAAACCATTGGCCAAAATAATCGAAAGAAAAGAGAGAAGATCCAAATTAACAAAATTATGAATGATAAGGGAGAGATCATGATTAAAACCAAGGAATTAGAGACAATCACCAGAAATTATTATCAACAGTTATATGCCAATAAGTTAAGCAAATAAGACTAAATGTATGCATTCCTGGAAACCTATAAACTTCCAAAACTGAATCAGGAAGAAATTGACAACCCCTATAGACCAATATCTAGTAACAAGATTGAAGTAGTGATCAAAACGTCCCAATAAACAACAGCCCAGGACCTGAGAGATTCCCTGGAGAATTCTACCAAACATCCAAAGAAGAAATAATACCTATTCTCCAGAAGCTGTTTCAGGATATAGAAACAGAATGAAAACTTTCAGATACTTTTTATGAAATCAGTATTACCCTGATCCCCAAACCAGGCAAAGAACCCACCAAAAAGGACAATTTCAGACCAATATCCCTAATGAACATGGATGCTAAGATTCTCAACAAGATCCTAGCTAATAGGATCCAACAGCACATTAAAAAGATTACCCACTGGAGGGAGACAAGAGGGCAGGAAAGTAGGAGGAGTCACCATTTCAACCTGTACCCTTAAGTGAGATGATTACCTACCAAAGAACTCAGATCACCCATGAAATCAGACTGAGATCAGAATTATACATATTTGGATCTCTACACGGGCAGAAGACACCAGTGGGCAGGTAAAGCAGAGTGGGAACATTATCGAAAGATAAACAAAAGGGGGAGGGAGCCACCAGAGGCGACCAATTGGAACGTAATATCCCAAAACGAGAGTGCCCTGCGTCTGGGACCAGCATTAACTTGGATTCTGGTTGAAAGCACTCAAAAAGAGCAAAGGATCATGAGGGGAAATTATGGGAATCGGGGTGGAAGGGACAGGGGCTTAAGTCCCCAAACCCAGGACAGACTCCCCTGGCGCTGAACTAGAGAGAGTGCGGCGGAGAAACCAGGTCTTGGTCCCTGAGCCACCAGCATGCCCGAGAACACATGGGGTCTGGCTCCTGTGAGGGGCTGGGAGCCTCGCCAGATGGCAGAATGCCGCACCCTCCCCTGAGAAAGGTGCGCACAGGCGCCAGCCTGGCGGTCTTAGACCCGTGCCATGCTATCAGAGCCTGAGACATGTGTGCCCCACATCCTCCCCTGGCAGAGATGTGCGCAGGTGCTCTTGGACCCGAAAAGACTAGGCACTCCCAGCCAGGGCCAGCAGGAAAATCTCAGTGTGCAATCGCTGCTTGGAAAATCTCTGGCATTCTGGAGCTGCCCAGACAGCCACCACTGCCGTGGTTTTGGATACAAGCTAGAGATCCTGTGTCCCCACGGACCGCGACTCAGAACCCACTCTGCTAGCAGCCAAGGAGGAATTTATGCACTCTCAAACACCCACAGGGGAGCAGGCTGAGGCTTCTCTCTGAGAGGGAGGTCAGGGTGCAGTTTGCTTTCCTCTAAACCTCCAAAAACCATCAAAGCTATCAAGGTGAGAGAAAACAGATGAACAAACACAAAAATCTCCAGAGAACAAAAACCAGAAAAACCGGTTTCCTCAGAGCCCACCCCCTTGAGGGGAGTGGGAGGACTTAACTCAGGGAACATCATGAACTGAAAAGCCACGTGGCAAGCCCCTCCCCCAGAAAAACAACCAGGGGGGCAAAAAAAAAAAAAAAAAACCAGGGGAAAAAAAAGACAACAACAGAAAAACCACCACTACTTCATAGATACAACTTTTATTTTTAACTTCTTCCCACTATTCTGGTTCATTTTTTTTATATAGATAATTTTTAACTTATTTACCATCACAGTGAGATGTGTAGTATGTCAAATTGAAAATAACCTTTGAACCTGAACTTTTTGATGCATACACTCATGTTTTCCTTTTGCTTTTCTATTTTTTTTAATTTTTTACAATTTTAGTTCCGTTTAGTCTAGTTTATTCTTTTTTATTTTTATTTTCTAATATTCATATAGAGTTTAACTTCAAGGTAATCCCCTTTCCCCAATCAATGCTACCCCTATAGGTAAACCAATTTTTAATCCCCCTTTATCTTAGGAAAGTTGAGTCCTTTAACAAAGATATCAAGATACATCCAGAAAGAATCAAAATAACTTTCCTCGCCCACACTGAGAATTGATAACCACTCTCCCAACTTTTTCTTCTGCCAGTGTTTCTGTGTATTTGTGTTTGTCCTGATAGTATATAAATCTTATACTTGGGGTTCTTTTTGACGAGGTCCTTCCTTTTTTTATGCTTTTATATATATACACATATTTTTTCCCTCTTGGCATATACTTTTATCAGTTTTTTTGTTTGTCTGTTTTTGTTTGTATACTTCATAAATCTTACCGTGGGGCCCATTTGGGCTGAGCCTTCTCTTTTACCTTCCCTTTTGTCCTCTCTCTCTCTCTCTCTTTTTCTTTCTTTTATTTTTTTCTTTTCTTTTTTCTCTCGTCTGGGTGGGGAATCTTGATTGCTCAGAAGAGTTCCAGGGTGCACCTTGACTGCACCATGGTCGATATATCCAGCTACATCAGTTCAGTCATCTCTCACCAAAATGACTAAGAGGAGGAATGCCCAACAGAAGAAAAATACAGAGGATGGGCCTTCTGCAACAGAGCTAATGGTTATCAATATAGACAATATGTCAGAAAGTCAATCCAGGCTAACAGGTATCCAGGCAATAGCTAGATTGGAGAAAGCCATGACTGACCAAACTGAATTGATTAGGGCAGAACTGAAAGCCACCAGGGATGATGTTCACAATGTTAGGGCAGAAATGAAAGCCATCAGGGATGATGTTCAAAATGCTCTCAATCTAATTCCAATCTAATCTAAATTCTCTAAAAGCTAGGGTAACTGAGACAGAAGATAGAATTAGTGATCTGGAGGACAAACAGATAGAGAGGAAGGATCAGGAGGAAGCCTGGAACAAACAGCTCAAAAGCCACGAAAACAGAATCAGAGAAATAAATGATGGCATGAAATATTCCAATGTCAGAATTATTGGAATCCCTGAAGGGGAACAGAAAGAAAGAAGTCTAGAAGATATAGTGGAACAAGTTGTCTATGAAAATATTCCCAATCTCATGAATGGAACCAGCGTTCATGTACAGGAGGCAGAACGGTTCCACCCCCAAGATAATAGATTCTCAAAAGTCCTCGAGACACCTGATAGTAAGAATGAAGTATTATAACTGTAGGCAGACCCTCCTGAAAGCAGCTAGGACAAAGAATCTCCTTACATACAGAGGAAAGCCCATTAGAGTAACGTCAGACCTGTCCACAGAGACCTGGCAAGCTAGAAAGGGCTAGCAAGATATATTCAGGGCACTAAATGCGAAGAACATGCAGCCAAGAATACTTTATCCACCAAGACTGACATTCAAAATGGATGGAGAGATAAAGAGGTTCCAAGACCGCAAGGCTTAAAAGACTATGCGACCACCCCGCTGACACTGTGGGAAATATTAAGGGGGGCTTCTATCGAAGAGAAAAAATCCTAAGAATATCATTGAACAGAAATATAGAGACAATGTACAGAAAGAAAGATTCCAAATGTAACACGATGTCAATAAAAACGTATCTATCAATAATCACTCTCAATGTGAATGGCCTAAATGTGCCCATAAAACGACACAGAGTTGCAGGTTGGATAAAACGACAGGACCCATCCATATGTTGTCTACAAGAGACCCAATTTGAACCTAAAGATACACCCAGACTGAAAGTGAAGGGATGGAGAAACATCTTTCATGCCAATGGGCCTCAAAAGAAGGCTGGGGTAGTGATTCTCATATCAGATAAATTAGGTTTTAAACTAAATACTGTAGTCAGAGATACAGAAGGACACTACATCATTCTTAAAGGGACTATCCACCAAGATGATCTAACAATTGTAAATATCTATGCCCTCAATATGGGAGCAACCAATTACATATGAAAACTATTAATCAAGATAAAGAGTCATATTTATATGAATACATTAATAGTAGGAGATCTTAACACACCTCTTTCAGTAATAGACATATCATCCAAGCAGGAAATCAATAAAGAAACAAGAGCATTGAATGAAACATTGGACCAGATGGACCTCATAGATATATACAGAACATTCCACCCTAAATCAACAGAATACTCATTTTTCTCAAGTGCACATGGAACCTTCTCCAGAATAGACCACATACTGGGTCACAAAGCAGGACTCAACTGATGCCAAAAGACTGACATTATTCCCTGCATTTTCTCAGATCACAATGCTTTGAAACTGGAGCTCAATCACAAGGAAAAGTTCAGAAGGAACTCAAACACATGGAGGCTAAAGACCAACTTGGTTAAGAATGCTTGGATCAACCAGGAGATCAAAGAAGAACTTAAACAATTCATAGAAACCAATGAGAATGAAGACACTTCAGTCCAAAATCTATGGGATACAGCAAAGGCGGTCATAAGGGGGAAATGCATAGCCATCCAACCCTCCCTCAAAAAAAATTGAAAAGTCCAGAATACAAGAGCTGTCTCTACACCTCAAATAACTGGAGAACCAACAACAAATCAAACCAACTCCACACGCAAGAAGGGAAATAATCAAGATTAGAGCAGAGATCAATGAGGTAGAAACCAGAGATACAATAGAACGTATCCATGAGACTAGAAGCTGGTTTTTTTGAAAGAATCAATAAGATCAATAAACCATTGGCCACATTAATCCAAAAGAAAAGAGAGAAAGCCCAAATTAATAAAATTATGAATGAAAAGGGAGAGATCACAACTAACACCAAGGAAGTAGAAACAATCATCAGAAGTTATTATCAACAGTTATAGGCCAATAAGCTAAGCAACCTAGATGAAATGGATGCATTCCTGGAAAACTATAAACTCCCAAAATTGAACCAAGAAGAAATTGACAACCTGAATAGACCAATATCTAGTAATGAGATTGAAGCAGTGATCAAAAACCTCTCAAAAAACAAGAGCCCAGGACCTGATAGATTCCCTGGGGAATTTCAACAAACTTTCAAAGAAGAAATAACACCTATTCTCCTGAAGTTGTTTCAAAAAGTTGAATCAGAAGGAAAACTTCCAGACACTTTTTATGACGCCAACATTACCCTGATCCCCAAACCAGGCAAAGACCCTACCAAAAAAGAGAATTTCAGACCAATATCACTGATGAATATGGATGCTATGATTCTCAACAAGATCCTAGAAAACAGGATCCAACAGCACAGTAAAAAGATTATCCACCATGACCAGGTGGTATTCATCCCTGGGTTACAAGGATGGTTCAACATTTGCAAATCAATCAATGTGAAGAACAAATCAATAAGAGAAGAGAGAAGAACCACATGGTCCTCTCAATTGATGCAGAAAAAGCATTTGACAAAATCCAGCATCTGTTCCTGATTAAAAAGCTTCAAAGTACATGGATAGAGGGAACATTTCTGAACTTCACAAAATCTATCTATGAAAGACCGAAAGCAAATATCATCATCAATGGGAAAAGGCTTGTAGCCTCCCCGTTGAGATCAGGAACATGACAAGGATGACCAGTCTCATCACTCTTGTTCAACATAGTATTAGAAGTCCTAGCAACAGCAATCAGACAGCAAAGAGAAATAAAAGGTATCCAAATTGGCAAGGAAGAAGTCAAACTCTCTCTTTGCAGATAACACGATTCTTTATATGGAAAACCCAAAAGACTCCACCCCCAGACTACCAGAACTCATACAGCAATTCGGTAACGTGGCAGGATACAAAGTCAATGTACAGAAATCAGTGGCTTTCTTATACACTAACAATGAAAATACAGAAAGGGAATTTAGAGAATCGATTCCATTTACTATAGCACCAAGAACCATAAGCTACCTGGGAACAAACCTAACCAAAGAGGTAAAGGATCTGTACTCAAGGAACTACAGAACACTTACAAAGAAATTGAAGAAGACACAAAGAGATGGAAAACCATTCCATGTTCTTCGATCAGAAGAATAAACATTGTTAAAATGTCTACACTGCCTAGAGCAATCTATACTTTTAATGCCATTCTGATCAAAATTCCACCAGCATTTTTCAAAGAGATGAAGCAAATAATCCTAAAATTTGTATATAATCAGAAGAGACGCCGAATTGCTAAGGAAATGTTGAAAAACAAAGACAAAACTGGCAGCATCACGTTACCTGATTTCAAGCTTTACTACAAAGCTGTGACCACCAAGACAGCATGGTTCTGGCATAAAAACAGACACATAGACCAGTGGAACAGAGTAGAGAGCCCAGATATGGACCCTCAACTCTATGGTCAAATAATCTTTGACAAAACAGGAAAAAATATTCAATGGAAAAAAGACAGTCTCTTCAATAAATGGTGCTGGGAAAATTGGACAGCTATACGTAGAAGAATGAAACTCGACCATTCTCTTACACTGTACACAAAGATAAACTCGAAATGGAACAAAGACCTCAACGTGAGACACGAGTCCATCAGAATCCTAGAGGAGAACATAGGTAGTATCCTCTTGGATATCAACCACAGCAACTTCTTTCAAGATATGTCTCCAAAGTCAAAGGAAACAAAAGCTAAGATGAACTTTTGGGACTTCATCAACATGAAAATTTCTCCACGGCAAAGGAAACAGTCAACAAAACAAACTGGCAACCCACGGAATGGGAGAAGATATTGACAAATGACAGTACAGACAAAGGTTGATATCCAGGATCTACAAAGCACTCCTCAAACTCAACACACACAAAAGAGAAAATAATATCAAAAAATGGGCAGAAGATATGAACAGACACTTCTCCAATGAAGACACACAAATGGCTATCAGACACATGAAAAAATATTCATCATCATTAGCCATCAGAGAGATTCAAATTAAAACCACATTGGCATACCAACTTACACCAGTTAGAATGGCCAAAATTAGCAAGACAGGAAACAACATATGTTGGAGAGGATGTGGAGAAAGGGGAACTCTCTTACCCTGTTGGTGGGGATGCAAGTCGGTGCAGCCACTTTGGAAAACAGCGTGGAGATTCCTCAAGAAATTAAAAATAGAGCTTCCCTTTGACCCTGCAATTGCACTACTGGGTATTTTCCCCAAAGATACAGATGGAGTGAAAAGAAGGGCCATCTGTACCCCAATGTTTATAGCAACAATGGCCACAGTCACCAAACTGTGGAAAGAACCAAGATGCCCTTCAACGGGCAAATCAATAAGGAAGATGTGGCCCATACACACTATGGAGTATTATGCCTCTGTCAGAAAAGATGAATATCCAACTTTTGTAGCAACAGAGATGGGACTGGAAGAGATTATGCTGAGTGAAATAAGTCAAGCAGAGTGAGTCAAGTATCATATGGTTTCACTTATTTGTGGAGCATAACAAATAACATTTAGGACATGGGGTGATGGAGAGGAGAATGAAGTTGAGGGAAATTGGAAGGGGCGGTGAACCATGAGAGACTATGGACTCTGAAAAACAACCTGAAGGTTTTGAAGGGGCTGGGGGTGGGAAGTTGGGGGAACCATGTGGTGGGTATTAGAGAGGGCATGTATTGCATGGAACTCTGGTGTGGTGCAAAAACAATGAATACTCTTAAGCTGAAAAGAAATAAAAAATAAATAAATAAAAGAATTATCCCAGGAAAAAAAAAAGAAGGCACATAGAGAAACTTTTGGAATTATGAAAATGTTCATTAGCTTGCTTGTCGTGGTGGGTTCATGTACATAATGTATAAAATTCATCATAGTGCATACTTTAAATATGAGTACTTTACTGTCCATAATTATACTAGAATAAATCCTTAAAATCATTAAAATCAAACAAACAAACAAAAGTTAAATGAAATAAAAAATGAACACACAATGGTGAAAAGCAACAAAACCAAAAGCTAGTTCTTTGAAAAGAACTAATAATAATAAATGAAACTGATTCATCCATAGACTTATCTAGGAAGAAAAAGGATTCAGAAATTTCTGCTATCCAAAATAAAAGAATAAACAATAGAAATAACTAAATGACAGTTCAGACATATACTAAACACATAAAAGTATTATGAATAACTTTGTGGTGATTAAGTTGACAACTGGGATGAAGTGTGCACATTCTTTGAAATAAACTCTTTACCAACACTACCTCAAGAAGGAGTGTTTTATATCTGTTAAAGAATTATCACCATAATTTAGAACTGTTCCAGAAAAGAAACCCCTCAAACCCTAGATAACTTTTCTAGTGAATTCAACAAAGCATTTTAGGAGGAAATACTGACATTCCCTTATACCCACTTCTGGAAGGAGGAGAGAACACTGCCCAACTCATTTTATGAGTCCACCATTATCCTGGTGCCAAGACAAGAAAAAGACAGGACAGGAAAACTGCAGCCCTATCCCCAACGTGTATGGACTGAAAATACTTAATAAACCCACACATAAACCTGTTCTAACTGTAAGGAAATTTCAGACAAACCCAAATGAAGGACATTCTATTAAATGCCTCAAAATTGTCACAGTCATCAAAAATAACAATGTTCTAAACAGCTGTCATACTCTAGAGGAGCTTAAGGAAGATATAATTACAGAATTAATATTGTACTTGAGATGAGATCTAGAGATAGAAAATGGACATTAGGTAAAAATCTGGTAATTACAGCCTTCAGTCAATAACAATGTATTAATGCTGGTTCATTAGTTGTGACAATTGTATTACAGTATTTTAAGATGTTTATAAGGTACACTGGTAGATGGTACTCAGAAACTCTATAAACATCTTGCAACTTTCCTGTATATCTGAATCTATTCTCAAGTAAACATTAAAAAATAAGATTATCCACCATGACCAGGAGGGATTTATCCATGGGATGCAAGTGTGGTTCAACAATCGCAGATCAATCAATGTGATAGAAAAAATCAGTAAGAGAAGAAAGAAGAACCACACGGTCTTCTCAACTGATGCAGAAACAGCATTTAACAAGATACAGCATCCATTCCTGCTGAAATGATTCAAAGTATAGGGATAGAGGGGACATTCTTCAACTTCATAAACTTATCTGTGAAAGCCCACAGTGAATATCATCCTCAATGGGGAAAAGCTGACAGTCTTACCTTTGAGATCAGGAACACAAGAAGGATGCCCACTCTTGCCACTCTTGTTCAACATAGTACTAGGAGTCCTAGCAACAGCAATCAGACAACAAAAACAACAACAAAAATAAAAGGTATTAAAATTGGCAATGAAGAAGCCAAACTCTCTTTCTTCCCAGATGACATGATACTTTATATGGTAACCCCAAAAGACTCCACTCCCAAACTACTAGAACTCATACAGCAATTCAATAATGTGGCAGGATACAGAATCAATGTATATAAATCAGTTGCTTCCTTATACATTAACAATGAAAATATAGAGAGGAAAATTAAAGAATTGATTCCATTTACTATAGCACAAAGAACCATATGATACCTGGGAATAAACCTAACCAAAGAGGTAAAGGATCTGTACTCGAGGAACTACAGAACACTTACAAAGAAATTGAAGAAGACACAAAAAGATGGAAGACCATTCCATGTTCATGGATTGGAAGAATAAACACTGTTAAAATGTCTATACTTCCTGGAGCCGTCAGTACTTGCAGTGACATCCTGATCAAAATTCCACTGCCATTTTTCAAGGAATTAAAACAAACAATCCTAAAGTTTGAATGGAACCAGAAGAGACCCCAATTTTCTAAGGAAATGTTGAAAAAGAGAAACAAAGTGGGAGCATCACGTTGCCTGATTTCAAGTTTTACTACAAAGCTGTGATCACCAGGACAGCATGGTACTGGCACAAAACAGACACATAGACCAGTGGAACAGAGTAGAGAGCCCAGATATGGACACTCAACTTGGTGGTCAAATAAATTTGGACAAGGCAAGAAAAATATACAGTGGATAAAAGAGAGTTTCTTCAATGAGTGGTGCTGGGAAAATTGGACAACTATGTATAGAAGAATGAAACTCGACCATTCTCTTACACCATACACAATTATAAACTCGAAGTGGATAAAAGAACTCAATGTGAGGCAGTAATCTATCAAAATCTTAAAGGAGAACATAGGCAGTAACCTCTTCAATATCAACCACAGCCACTTCGTTCAAGATATGTTTCCAAAGGCAAAGGAAACAAAAGTGAAAATGAACTTTTGGGACTTCATCCAGATTAACAGCTTCTGCACTGCCAAGGAAACAGTCAGCAAAACAAAGAGGCAACCCATGGAATGGGAGAAGATATTCCTAAATGACAGTACAGACAAAGGGATGATATCCAAGATCTATAAACAACTCCTGAATCTCAACATACACTAAACAGATACTTACATCAAAAAAATGGACAGAAGATATGAACAGACACTTCTCCAAAGAAGACTTACAAGTGGCTAACAGACACATGAAAAAATGTTCTTTATTATTAACCATCAGGGTGATTCAAATCAAAACCACATTGAGATACCACCTTACACCAGTTCAAATGGTCAAAATTAACAAGACAGGAAAAAAAATGTGTTAGACAGGATGTGAAGAAAGGGGAAACCTCTTACACTGTTGGTGGGAATGCAAGTTAGTGCAGCCACTTTGGTAAACAGTATGGAGATTCCTTAGGAAATAAAAAATAGATCTTCCCAATGACCTTGCAATTGCACTAATGGGTATTAACCCCAAAGATACTGATGTAGTGAAAAGAAGGGCCATCTGTACCCCAATGTTTATAGCAGCAATGGCCACAGCCACCAAACTGTGGAAAGAACCAACATGCCTTTCAATGGACGAATGGATAAAAAAGATACGGTCCATATATACAATGGAGTATTGTGCCTCCATCAGAAAAGATGAATACCCAACTTGTGTGTCAACATGGATGGGACTGGAAGAGATTATGCTGAGTGAAATAAGTCAAGCAGAGAGAGTCAAGTGTCATATGGTTTCACTTACTTGTGGAGCATAAGGAATAACACGGATGACATTGGGAACATTGAGCAGAGAAGTGAGTTGGGGGAGTCTGTGGGCTCTGAGAAACAAACAGGGTTTTGTAGGGGAGGGTGTTTGGGGTTTGGGTGAGCCTGGTGGTGGGTATTATGGAAGGCATGAATTGCATGGAGAACTAGCTGTGGTACATAAAAAATGAATGATGGAACACTGAAAAGAAATATAATAAAATAAAATGAAATGAAAAAACACAAATATTAGAAAATTGTGGTTTAAAATGGTGACCATACTCTTTTTGTCTTCAACTCAATGGTAGGACAGATAATAAAAGTTTTAAATTACATAGAGAAATATGATGATGTAAAAGAATAATTGTTAAATAACTTGAGCAGTACAAAAGTGTGTTTCCTTTCACTATGCCTTGTGCTCCTCCTCTTTAAATAGAGACTTTGAGAGATGCTACACAGGAATTCATGTATTGCTTAGGAAGATTGTATTAAAGCTGTAGTTATTTAGTTATTTATTTAGCATCAGTGTGGGAGGGCAAGAAGGAGAAGCAGAATCTCTGCTGAGTGAGGAACCCAACACAAGTGTGGATCATAAGACCCTGAGATCATGACATTTGTCAGACAAAAAATTTAACTGACTGAGCCACCCAGACATCTCTTAAGCTTTTAAGATTATCCTCTGTGTCTGTATAATTTGACTAAAAGGAGATAACTGATCATCCCCAAGCAGAAACTAGGGGGTCTGCTATAAATCAAAATATTGTAGCTTCTATGTCTTTTTGCTTTTAAATTGTATTGGTGAAGGCAGCATGTTCATGTATATTGTGGCTAGGAGCTATGTCAAATATATATTTAACAGAATAAGTTCCAAATCATCTTAATGAGCTAAATTATGTGGCCTAAACTATCAGGAATAAATATAAATAATAAAAATCATATATAAATAAGACATATAAAAGATGTAAACATGGTCCAATTTAAGAACCTCACAATGTACAAAACAATGAATATTTTTCTTAACACTGTGGAAAACCTAATGGTGAGGTCCCTGCCAGTGAAAAGAATGAAATGCCAAAATGGTCATTCAAATCCTAGAATGCATCAATATATATTATCTAGAAAATGGAAATGATGGTACCACAATTATACATGATACACTTTAAAAAGTAAGAAATCAGAGAAGAGTGACCAACTGGAGACTGTATTCACAGCACTGATACATAAAGAAAAAGTAAAGGAACTGCAAAAATGGGAGAAGTAAAATTGCAAGGGAAAGGCAAACAATACCTCTTTTCAAAGAATTCTCTCATGTTGGGGCACCTGGGTGGCTCAGTTAGTTAAGTGTCTGCCTTCAGCTCAGGTCATGATCTCAGGGTCCTGGGAATAAACACTGAATTGGGCTTCCTCTTCAGTGGGAAATCTGCTTCTCCCTCTAGCCCTCACCCCTGCTCATCCTCTCTCATGCTCTTGCTCCCTCTCACAAATAAATAAATAAATTCTTCTTTTAAATAAAGCTCTCATGTAGTAGAAAGGTTAGTTTTAAAACTGATTTTTATAACACAAAAAAACCTAATTGTTATTTCAGATGATTCTTTCTAAAATTATAAATATAATACAGTTCTATAGTTAGTTATAAAAATACAAATATATTCTAAAATGAAATAGAAAACCTTATGATATAGTAAGCTGTTTATAATCGAGGGCGTTTACTATGATTCTGGATGAAAATTTTAAAAGACGTTGCCTATGGCATTCATGCATCAGGTATGAAAATCACCAAAGTCCTGGTATCTAATACCTAATATTGGCTCCAAATATAATAGTACCTTATTTATAGACAAGGGGGTTATTACTTATTTAAATCATGAAAGCATTCCATCTTGCTTATCACATTGTATTTATTTTTAGTTAAAATAACAAATTAATTATTATACAAATTATATGAATTATAGTTACATATTATATAAATTATATAATATTGATTATATAAAATAATTCATTCATTTAAATAATAAATTAATTATTTTTCAAAACATGTGTAGTATATATAATTTAATTAATTAATAAATATAGAAACAAAAAATGCAAAAAGAAGAACACGGTGGACATGGGGAGATGGAGAGGAGAGGGAGTTGAGGGAAACTGGAAGGGGAGATGAACCATGAAAGACTATGGACTCTGAAAAACAACCAGGGGGTTATGAAGGGGCGGGGGGGTGGGAGGTTGAGGAACTAGGTGGTGGGTAATAGGGAGGGCAGGTACTGCATGGAGCACTGGGTGTGGTGCAAAAACAATGAACACTGTTATGCTGAAAATAAAAAAAAATTCAAAAACATATACAGTAGAGTCTGGAGGAAGATAATGGCAGAGTAGAAGGGCCGTGGGATCATCTCATAACACAAACAACTAGAAAACTATCAAATCATCCTATATATCCCAAGAATCAATCTAAAGCCTGACAGAATAAACTGCATAACTACAGAGAGAGAAGAGACCACTTTGGGGAAGGTAAGATGTATGGAGACCTGGTTTGGGGGAGAAACAGATTGCAGGGCTGCAGAACAGAGGGAGTCCTGGTCACAGAAAAAGACAAGAGAGAGGAGTGAACAGGGTATTGCACAAGAATACTGCTCAAAGTCATTGATTAAGAAAATGAAAGAGGCTGATATTCATGAGTTTTTGCAGTCAGCATGGCTCAAAGAGTGTGGTTTTAGACGTCTATAGCATGGCTGGTCTAGAGCCCTGAGGGTGCTGCAGTACTCCTGGAGAAAAGGCAGGCAGATAACTCTGGGGGCAGATAGCATTATTCTGAGGATTGGCTAATACATATTGGGAGAGACCATTCCATCTTCTTGGAGTGCATCTGAGAGAGGTGGAATTCCCTCTCTGAGGAAAAAAGTGCTCACAGATTCTTTTTCCCTCCCCCACTGCTCAACATAGTCAGAGACAATTGCTGAGGGTGGTTAACCCACACACTGGCTGTTTAGTGTGCTTTGCCCCAAATCCCACATTCTTGTGCTCTGGTGCTACTGCCCTTCTGTGTCAAATCTGCATCAATCTTAGCATGCTGAGACTCTCCCCCAGAAGACCGGAGCAGATCTCTGACACACAAGGTCTCAAAAGGTTGGCGTTTTAAAACTCAGACAGCCTGACTGGGATAGAGACCAAAGTACATTGAACTCTCCAGACAGGCAAACACACTGGACACAGACATGTGAAAACAGCAATCTGAGAAGAGCCAAGGATGTACAAAGAGAAATTATTCACTCCTCTGGGAGGGCATCCCTGAGAGCAGCAAGCATGAACTCCTCTGTCCAGAAAAAAAGGAGATGGTTGGCACTGATGCCACTCCAGCCACACGGCATAAACTGACTTCAGTAAACATCACAGCATCAACATTGATGGCTAACCTGTTTACACCAGTTCCTGCTGCTCTGCATTCTGATGGTACTGCTTTTCTCAGGCAAGTGTGCTAAGAACCAGCAAAGCCGGTCCCTCCCCAAGAATACAAGCACTAATGCCCACATACATTATGTCTATTGACCATAGATTTCTGCAAAGATTCAGTTCTATAGGAAAAAGCATTGGGTCTCTTTTAACAAGCAGAATAGAGTTCACCACACTCTGCCAAGGACCAAACTCACCACACTCTGCCCTATCAGGGAGAAGAGAAACTCTGCAGATGACTGGCCTAAAGGCTAGAGAACACAAAACAAGCATCAGAATGCATGCAAAATACACCATAGACACTCCCTGAAGCACCGGGCCCTGGACACAGTATGACCTCTGCTTTATAAAATCATTACTCTCAAGAGCAGAAAACTTAACAGGATTTCCTAGCAGAGAGACGACTGAGACCTAGACAAAATGCCAAATGGAGAAATTTATCCCAAAAGAAAGAATGAGAAATGGTCACAGTCAGAGATCTAATAAAAACAGACATAGGTAATATTCCCTATTCAGAATTTAGAGCAACATCTATAAGGATACTAGCTGGGCTTTAGAAAAGTATAGATGACATCAGAGAGATCCATACCACAGAGATAAAAGAGCAAAGAAAAATCAGGCTGAAATGAAAAATTAAATAACTAAGATTCAAAACCAACTGGATATAATAAACTGAAGGATGGATGAAGTAGAGGAACAAATAAGTGATAAGGAAGATTAAATTATGGAAAATAATGAAGCTGAACAAAAGAAGGAATGAAAAATCTTGGATCATGAGAGTACAGTTAGGGAACTCAGTGATTTCATCAGGTGTAATAACATTTATATTATATGAGTCCCAGAAGAAGAAGGAGAAAACAGCACAAGGTTTATTTGAATATAGATGAAAAGTTTCCTAATCTGGGGAAGAAAACAGACATACAAATCCAGGAGGGACAGGGAATTCTTACCAAAATCAAAAAAGCAGACCAACACCAAGATATATTGTAGTTAAACTTGCAAAATATACAGAGAAAGAGAAAATACCAAAATCAGCAAGTCAAAAGAATTCCCTTATTAAAAAAGGGAGAGCAATACAGATTTCTCTATAGAAACTTGGCAGGCCTGAAAGAGAGGGACATTACATGTTCAACATGGTGAATGGGAAAATCTGCAGCCAAGAATACTATATCCAGCATGGCTATCATACAGAATAGAAGGATAGATAAAGTGTTACCCAGACAAACAAAAGCAAAAGGAATTTTTGACCACTAAACCAGTCTTGTAAGAAATAATAGAGGGGACTCATTGATTGGGAAAGAAAGATCAAAAGTAATAATGAATAGAAAGAAACAGAAAGTCTCCAGAAACAACAACAAAGCAAATAACAAAAATATCTATCATGTCAATGGACATTAAAGAAATGTGGAACAGCCATACTTATATCAGACAAACTATATTTTAAACCAAAGACTATAACAAGAGATGGAAAAAGGGTACTATATCATAATGAAGGGGTCTAGTCAACGAGAATATCTAACAAAAGTAAATAGCTATGCCACAACTTGGGAGCACCTAAATGTATAAATCGTTTGAGAAAAAAATAAACTCACTGATAATAATACAATAATAGTAAGGGACTTTAACAACCTACTTACAGGAATGGGCATATCATCTAATCAGAAAATTAACAGGAAAAAATTGCTTTGAATGGACTCTGGTCCAGATGGACTTAACAGACATATTCAGAACATTTCTTCCTAAAACAGCAGAATACACATTCTTTTTGAGTGCACAAGGGATCAGAACAGATCACATCCTAGGTGATGAATCAGGCCTCAACAAGTACAAAAAGATTGAAATCATACCATGAACTTTTTCTGGCCATAATGTTACGGGAGTTGAAGCCAACCACAAGAAAAAGAAACTGGGAAGATCACAATTAGGTTAAATAATATCCTAGTAAAGAATGTATGTATCATTCAGGATATGATTGAGGAAATAAAAAATACATTGAAAAATGAAAACAAAAACACAGCAGTCCAAAACCTTGGAGATGTAGCAAAAAGCACTCATAAGAATAAAGTATAGAGCAATACAGTCCAACCTCAAGAAGCAAGAAAAATCTCAAGTAAACAAGCTACCTTTACACTGAAAAGAGCTAGGAAAAGAACAATAAGCAAGCTTAAAGCCAGTAGGAGAAGGGGAATAATAAAGATTAAAGCAGAAATACATCATATAGAAACTAAAATACAGTAGAACGGATTAATGAAACCAGGAGCTGGTTCTTTGAAAGAATCAATAAAATTGATAAACCTCTAGCCAGACTTATCAAAAAGAAAAGAGAACTGGGGCACCTGGGTGGCTCTGCCTTTGGCTCAGGTCATGGTCTCAGGGTCCTGGGATTGAGCCCCACATCAGGCTCTCTGCTCAGCCGGGAGCCTGCTTCCCCCTCTCTCTCTCTGCCTGCTACTCTGCCTACTTGTGATGGCTCTCTCTGTCAAAATAATAAATAAAATCTTTAAAAAAAGAAAAAGAAAAGAGAACGGAACTAAATAAATAAAATCACAAATGAGAGAGAAGATCACAACCAACACCACAGAAATATAAACAATTATAAAAGATTATTATGAAAAATTATATGTTAACATATAGGGATAAATTCCTAAAAACATATAAACATCAAAGCTGAAACAGGAAGAAATAGAAAATTTGAACTTATCAATGACCAGCAAATGACATACCTGATAATGGGTAAGCATCCAAACATGTAAAGAACTTATCAAACTCAACACCCAAAAAACAAATATTCCAGTTAAGAAATGGGCAGAAGACGTGAATAGACATTGTCCCAAAGAAGACATGCAGATGAATAACAGGCACATGAAAATATATTCATCATCAAGTCAGTCATCATCAGGGAAATAAAAATCAAAACTACAATGAGCTATCTCTTCATACCTGTCAGAATGGCTAAAATTAACAATACAGGAGACAACAGAGAGTGACTAGGATGTCATGAAAGGGAAACCCTCTTACATTGTTGGAAATTAAAACTGGTGCAGCCACCCTGGAAAACAGTGTAGAGGTTCCTCAAATAGTTAAAAAAAGAACCACCCTATGATCCAATAATTGCTCTACTAGGTATTTACCCAGAGGATGCAAAAATACTGATTCAAAGGGAGATATGCACCCTGATCTTTACAGCAGCATTATCAATAGTCAAATTTTGGAAAGAACACAATGTTCATTGACTGATGAATGGATATATTTATATATGGATATATGGAATAGAATGATATATGGTTATGATATATTGTCATATATATGTATATGTGCATATGTATGTATATATGCACATATGCACATATATATACACACACGTGTGTATATATATATGGATATATATAGATCTATGGAATGGGTATATATACACACATATATATTTAATGCAATATTACTCAGCCATAAAAAGAGTGATTTCTTGTCATTTGCAACAATGTGAATGGAACTAGAGACTATTATGTTAAGCAAAATAAGTTAGTCAGAGGAAGAAAAATACCATATGATTTCACTCATATGTTAAATTTAAGAAGCAAAATGAAACAAAAGGACTAATGGGAAAAAGAAAGAGATAAGAAAACCAAGAAACAGACTCTTAACTATAGAGAATAAAGTGATGGTTACCAGAGGGGAGGTGGGTAAAGTGGATGGGTTACATAGGAGATGGGGATTAAGGAGTGTACTTTTTGTGATAAGCTCCAAGTGTTGTATAAAAGTGGTGGGAAAGCAAGCTGGTGCAGTCACTCTGGAAAATAGTATGGAGGTTCCTCAAAAAGTTGAAAATAGAGCTACCCTATGACCCAGCAGTCATACTACTGGGTATTTACCCTAAGGATACAAATGTAGGGATCCAAAGGGTCACATGCACACGAATGTTTATAACAACAATGTTTACAATAGCCAAACTATGGAGAGAACATAGATGCCCTTCAACAGATGAATGGATATAGAAGATATGATCCATATATACAATGGAATATTATGCTTCCATCAGAAAGGATGAATACCCAACTTTTGTATCCACATAGATAGGACTGGAAGAGATTATGCTGAGTGAAATAAGTCAAGCAGAGAGAGTCAATTAACATATGGTTTCACTATACTTGTGGAACATAAGTAATAACACAGAGGACACTGAGAGAAAGAGAGGAGAAGGATGTTGGGGGAAATCAGAGGGGGAGATGAACCATGAGAGACTGTAGACTCTGAGAAACAAACTGAGGGTTTCAGAGGGGAGGGGGCTTGGGGGTTAAGTGAGCCTGGTGGTGGGTAATAAGGAGGATACATATTGCACAGAGCACTGGGTGTGAATCATCAACAATCAATCTTGGAACTATGCAGCCATCAAAACCCTGAAATCTTGCCATTTGCAACAATATGGATGAAACTAAAGGGTCTTATGCTAAATGAAATAAGTCAATCAGAGAGAGACAATTATTATATAGTATTTCTGATATGAGGAGTTTGAGAGGCAGGGCGGGGG
Source organism: Meles meles (assembly GCF_922984935.1). NCBI lineage: Eukaryota > Metazoa > Chordata > Mammalia > Carnivora > Mustelidae > Meles > Meles meles. Next base: position 74,106,595 of record NC_060087.1, on the reverse strand, counting down.
GCTCGGGGCGTCGGGAGGGATAAAAATGAAACAAGATGTGACTGGGGAGGAAGACAAAACATAAGAGATTATTAATCTCAAGAAATAAACTGAGGGTTGCTGGAGGGTGGATGAGAAGGTATAGGGTGACTGGGTTATGGACATTGGGGAGGGTGTGTGCCATGGTGAATGGTGTGAATTGTGTAAGACTGATGATTCACAGACCTGTACCCCAGAAGCAAATAATACATTATATGTTAATTAAAAGCTTAAAAAATTAAAAATTAAAAAAGAAAAAAAAGAAAAGCATAATCAGGGGGTGCCTGGGTGGCTCAGTCGTTGAAGCATCTGCCTTTGTCTCAGGGCATGAGCCCATGGTCCTGGGTTCGAGTTCCACATCAGGCTCTTTTCTCAGTGGGGAGTCTGCTTCTCCCTCTGCCTGCCACTTCCACTACTTGTACCCTCTCTCTGACAAATAATTAAGTAAAATCTTAAAAAAAAAAGAAGTGTTGAAACACCAAATTGTACACCTGAAATTGCTATTACACTATCTCTTAACTAACTGAAATTTAAGTAAAATCTTTAAGAAGAAAAAAATTAAAATTACAAGGTATTTCTAAAGAATGGAATAGAAAGTTATGTCACAGGAGATGACATCAAGTACATCAAAAAATAACATTTGAAGTCTAAGAAAAAAAGCAGTGTTTTACCACCACAATATATGCACACCAGCTTAATATCATTCCAAGCAAAGAATTAGAAAAATATAAATGTAGATGGATAGATAAATAACAGGTGGATAGATAGGCTCATATAGATAAATGATGATATGAAGAGAAATGACAGATAAATGGAAAAATAGATACATAGATGTATTATAAATTAATTGATAATAAAATTATTTTATAAATATTGATCCTAACACATGCATTTTAAAAGATAAGTATTAAATGCATGTTTATATGAATTTAACCATACAAGAAACTGAAATGAAACTGAAGTAAATGCTGAAGATTCAAATAAATGTTACTTCATCATAAGAAATTATTGCCTTCGAGTAATAACTCCCAGTTTCTTCCTCCCCGACCCCCAGCCCCTAGCAACAGCTATTCTATGAGTTTGATTATTTTAGATTCCTCATGTAAGTTGTATCATGGAGGATTTTTCCTTTTTTGTCTGGCTTATTTCACTTAGTCTGTCTTACAGGTCTTCTATAAAACATGTGTCCCCTAGTTAACAATACTTCATTGTATTAGAAATTAATTAATAGCTTTTTTTATTAAAGATTTTATTTATTTATTTGACAGACTGAGATCACAAGTAGGCAGAAAGGCAGGCAGAGAGAAAGGGGGAAGCAGGCTCCCTGCCGAGCAGAGAGCCTGACGCGGGGCTCAATCCCAGGACCCTGGGATCATGACCTGAGCTGAAGGCAGAGGCTTTAACCCACTGAGCCACCCAGGTGCCCCTAATTAATAGCTTTTAATTAATAACTTTAAAATTGAAAAAATGGGTGGATTTTCAGTTAAATGTTCTTATCACACAGAAAATTATTCGTAGTAACAACGGGAGTGAAGGGAAAACATGGCGGTGATGGATATATTTAAGCCATAGATCGTGGTGATGGCTTTATGGATATATATTTATCTCTAAACTCATCAAATTGTGTGTGTGTGTGTGTGTGTGTGTGTGTGTGTGTGTGTGTGTGTATTATATATATATATATATACGTATATATATAATATATATATATATACACGTATATATATTATATATATATACATATATATATATCATATATATGTGTGTGTGTGTGCATGTATATATATAATATATATTATGTGCATTTCTTTAAAGATTTTGTGTATTTATTTGACAGAGAGACAGCAAGAGAGTGAACACAAGCAGAGGGGCTGGAAGAGGGAGAAACAGGCTTCCCGCCAAGCAGGGAGCCCGATGTGGTGCTCAATCCCAGGACCTGGGATCATGACCTGAGCTGAAAGCAGATGCTTAATGACTGAGTCATCCAGGTGCCCCAATTATGTACATATTTTTGTGTGTCAATCATATGTCAAGAAACTGATTCTTAAAAAATGATTTTTTATATTTATCTCTAAATATAATAGAAAATACTTCTTAAAACTAGTTTTTTCATTTTGTATCTTTAACTCCTCTTTTGAAGTGTACAGAGTACTGATTGGATCTCTGCTGTAGAAGATAGACTTTGGAATTTTATATATTGTCCTTCTCTTCCTCTCCCAAGTTGATATTTATGGATATTTTTTACACCAACAAGATTATAACATTTACATTCTCCACTTTTTGTTAATTATAAAGAGTTTTATTTTTACAAAAATATTTTTAAAGATTTAACTACATTTTCTAAAGGTTACATAAAAATTTTTATCTAAATGTTGAGGTTTTTTTTAACTTTATTTTTTTAATTTTTATTTTTTATAAACATATAATGTATTTTTATCCCCCAGGGTACAAGTCTGTGAATCGCCAGGTTTACACACTTCACAGCACTCACCATAGCACATACCCTCCCCAATGTCCATAACCCCACCCCCCTCTCCCAAGCCCCCTCCCCCCAGCAACCCTCAGTTTGTTTTGTGAGATTAAGAGTCAGTTATGGTTTGTCTCCCTCCCAATCCCATCTTGTTTCATTTATTCTTCTCCTACCCCCTTAACCCCCCCATGTTGCATCTCCACTTCCTCATATCAGGGAGATCATATGATAGTTGTCTTTCTCCAATTGACTTATTTCACTAAGCATGATACCCTCTAGTTCCATCCATGTCGTCGCAAATGGCAATACTATGCAGCCATCAAAAGAAATGAAATCTCCACTTTTTACCATGATTTTCAGTCTTATAATTGCAAGTTTGTTTTCTTTGTTTTGATTTATCTCCTAATTCACTTGATTTTATCATCAAGTAGGGGTTTTTTAAGAAGATTTAGGTAGTGTTACTTGTTTAATTATTTCATATTTTAGAATGACTATTACTTTCATGTTTCAACATTTTTCCCTAGGTAGAAAATTCTTGAGTTACATTTTATTTCCTTAATGAAAAAAAAATTATTTATCTTGAAGTTAAACCACTTCACCATGAAATATGCTCTAATGGGACCAGTCAGTATCAATTTTTTTCTGTGATCATTTATAACTTAATCTAATGTAAACTTACTTATATTAAGTATTTTAATAATTTTCCTCATGATTTTTTTTTAACTTTAGAGACATCAATTATTTGCATAGGAGATTTCTTTGTCTTCTCTATGTTGTTTTCTGATTCCTTGGTCTTTCACAACTATGTTACCTATAATCTCTAAATTGTCATGTTACTAATTTGTTTTTTATCCATATTTGTTCTTTGTTCTTTCCAGTTAATTAATTATATAAATGTTTTGACCCTTGGTTTATTATCTTGTCAACAATCTCATTTTTTCTCTCATCTTTTACTTCTTCATTTTATTTAATCCATGTTGTTCTAAAGTACAAAGCATTTGTGGTGACTTTCTTTGTGTTCCTTGGGTTACGTTTTGTTTTGTTTTGTTTTGTTTCTAATATAGTTTCTCTGTTCTTTTTACTAAAAGTGTCTTATGGGGAACCTGGGTGGCTCAATAGGTTAAGCATCTGCCTTTGGCTTAGGTCTTGATCCTGGGATCCAGCCCCACTTTAAACTCCCTGCTCAGTGGGGAGCCTTCTTCTCCTTCTGCTTCTCCCTTTTCCCCTCACCCCCTCTCATGTTTGCACACTCTCACTCTCAAATAAATAAAATCTTCAAAAAATAAAAAATAAATTTATCTTACTATTTTTTTCTTTTGCTGTAACACATTCTCATAATTTCCATGCCAAATATTTTTAGTTTTTTCACACTATGGAATTCCTGTAACTTTGTCTAAACTTTTGTTTTTCTCTCATATAATGTGAGTTACTTTAACTCCTTGTCAATGGTTCTAAGTATTAAGTTTTCCAAGAAGAGGTTTTTTAAGGATGGCTATTTTTGTTCTATCCATTCTGTTCTTTCCATTTATGTCCCATCCATTTTTTTCCATGGAGAGATGAAAGAACAATTTCGAGATTGGCTTTCCTTTCCCAAAATTTATTATATCTGCTCTACCAAGATCTACTACTTAATTGTGAAGTGTATTTCATTTCTTTGATCTATCTTTCTGTTTTAAAGATTTTACTTATTCATTTGAAAAAGACAGAGAGAGAGAACTCAAGCAGGGGAGCAGTGGGCAGAGGAAGAGGGAGAAGCAGGCTCTCCAATGAGTGGAGAGCCTGACACAGGGCTCCATCAGAGGACCCCCAGATCATGACTAGAGCTGAAGGCAGATTCCCAACCTACTGAGCAACAATTTACTCCAATTGTTCATTTATCTTTAGAGGTTTCACTTCTGTCAGAAAAATTCAGTCTCATAACTTTCTCTGTTTTACAATCATCTCTCCACCTTCTCTTTCTCCTAAGAGAGCCAAAGTAAGGATATCCAAATAGTCTGCTTTTACACATTTGGTAAAATTAGTAAAAACTCACAGGTTTTTGAATGCAAGTTAGTGCAGCCACTTTGGAGAACAGTGTGGAGATTCCTCAAGAAATTAAGAATAGAGCTTCCCTATGACCCTGCAATTGCCCTGCTGGGTATTTACCCCAAAGATACAGATGTAGTGAAAAGAAGGGCCATCTGTACCCCAATGTTTATTGCAGCAATGGCTACGGTCGCCAAACTGTGGAAAGAACCAAGATGCCCTTCAACGGATGAATGGATAAGGAAGATGTGGTCCATATACACAATGGAGTATTATGCCTCCATCAGAAAGGATGAATACCCAACTTTTGTAGCAACATGGATGGGACTGGAAGAGATTATGCTAGGCGAAATAAGTCAAGCAGAGAGAGTCAAGTATCATATGGTCTCACTTATTTGTGGAGCATAACAAATAACATGGAGGATGTGGGGAGATGGAGAGGAGAGGGAGTTGAGGGAAACTGGAAGGGGAGGTGAACCATAGGAGACTATGGACTCTGAAAAACAACCAGAGGGTTTTGAAGGGGCGGGGGGTGGGAGGTTGAGGAACCAGGTGGTGGGTAATAGGGAGGGCACGTACTGCATGGAGCACTGGGTGTGATGCCAAAACAATGAACACTGTTATGCTATAAATAAACAAATTAAAAAAAAAACTCACAGGTTTTTGTGGATTCACCATTACAGTGTCTAACCTAAAAGGATGGAGTAGGCCTTGTCATGTCCCTTTCTAAGATGTGCCCTGCCACATAATTACCATTTTTTTTCTTTTTGAAACTAATTACATTGGTCTGTGCCTCTTGTTCATGGTTTACTAGCTTTTTGTATTACTTTTTATGATTTTCTTATAGTTTTTACTGTTTTTCTTATTAATATTTGCTGTTTTATTAATTGTTCTTTTAATTAAAAATCTGAGCATTAGAGGGGGAATGTTTTCAGGGAGTATTTTCCTTTCCATTGAAAACTGAAAATATGAAAATTTGCTTTTATATGGTTCAAATCTAGAATTATTAGGAAGTGAGAAAATAACTTCATGACCCATCACTGAGTGATTTTTCAAAAGTCTAATTGTAAATGATACCTTCTGGACTATTGTAAATTGTCTGTCAAAACATGTAATTTGTCTGCCATAAAAATAGTGGAAATCTAGATCACAAAAAATTATATGAAAAATGATGATTTTCCCATTGAACATGTTTTATGTATATAAATAATTTCAGAAGCCTTATTTAAAGACACAAACCAAAAATTATAATGCTTCTTTGGAAACACTTATGCTTATTTTTCACTATTATTTTATTTTAGTCTTATCTACATATTACTAATATCAAAATATTAAAATTTTTTCATGTGTTATTTTAATCTTCAGATATGATCTAATATGGCATTAATGTCAGTAAGTGGAAAATATGTATCATATAATCATATAGAGACAAAAAGTCATATTGATTATTTTGTCTAGGCTCCATGATTTCTAAATATATATTTGATTTTAATAAGAGTCACGGATTTTCTGTGAAACAGGAAACATATTGATTTGGTTTTATGCCAAAGGTTTAAATAAAAATTCAGTCCTAATGGGACAATACAAAGTCTTATTTTATGATCCTCAACTGAGTTTAGGCATTATTGCATTTGTTTTCTTAGCAGTTACGTATACATTCTATCATTTTTTTTCCTAGTGGAAAACTATTGTGTATGAGTTAAAAGTTACTTCTTTTTGTTGAAGATTTTATTTATTTGAGAAAGAGAGAGAATGAGGGAGACAGGGACTGAGCAAGAGAAAAAAGAACACGGGGGGGGGGGGGGTCGTGGAGAGACAGTGGAACAAGGAGACTCAATGCTGAGCAGGGAGCCCAAACACAGGACTCAATCCCAGGACCCTAAGATCATGATCTGAGCCAAAGGCAGACACTTAATGAACTAAGTCACCCAGCTGCCCTAAGTTACAATTTCAGTGCCACCTAAAACCTAACTTAATAGAACTTTTGACAGGAAGAGAGTGAGGTATAGTTGCATTTGTCAAGAAATTTATAACCAGTAACAACTTGCACTTCCATCTAATTCATCCATAGGATACATATTCATTTAGTTGTGTTAACAACCGAAAATGTGTAGCTTTTTAACTTCTCTCTCACATTTTTTTAATCAATTTCTACTCTGTTTGCAATATCTGGAAAACCAAGAATCAATTTACATTAAATTTTCACAGGGGTACATGATGATCTCTGAAATTATGAGTACAAATTATTTATAAAGTCAGAACTAAGAATCTTCATTACAAAGTTATAAGTATGCTTATCCAATGCAGAAATAAAAATAGTCAAGAAGTCACTGGTGATGTATGATATCACTTAGGGCAGTTAAAACACAGGAACTGTACCAAATAAAATATGGATAAGGATTGGAACAAATAATGTTAAAATAGATCAGGGAAAATTTGGAAGTAAAAAATGTACTGGATGAAAGGAAAATATTCACCTAAAGAGCTAGAAATAATATGGTGGAAAATTGGAAAATGACTTTTATCTCAAAGTTGCTTTCATTCTATAATGATAATAATAATTAATAATAATAATAATTGTGGTTTTGGTGTATAAATTCTTGTACTATAAAATTTTTCATTCTTTATACATAATAGATGCACCAAAAAAGAATGCTTTATGAGTTGTTCTCCTAAATAATAAATTGTTTACATTCTTTGTTGATAAACCTTGATGTTTTTACATGCTTTGCACTGAAGAAGTATGCAAATGACTTAATATGATGGAAAATCCTATTTTTTTTGTAAAAAAACAACATTATGAGTCAAAAACTTGATAAAACACCACGGTCTGTTTCTAAATGCTTTGCATTTTAATATGATTGAATTTAAAGCAGTAATTTCAGAGATTTTCCCTTGAGCAACATATTTCTTTTTATATGCAATTATTCTCTGAATGTATTAGATAATCCTATGGCTCCCCCAGCTGCCTGAACATCTATAAATCATTAATGAGGCAATTAACTGAAACAAAACTATAAAATATTTGCATTACCTGGCAGAGGGCTGCTTTAATTGACTTATATTTATTTACATTTTTTTTCTTTTCATATAATGATTTTAATTAGTTTAAGATATTTTATTCACACAGAAATTAGATGTTGCCTATTTATGAAGTATATTTTTTCTATGTGACAGAAACTTTCAGTTATGAACATGGGGACAGAGGTAGCATTTCTTTTTTTTTTAAGATTTTATTTATTTGACAGAGAGAGATCACAAGTAGGCAGAATGGCAGGCAGAGAGAGAGGAGGAAGCAGGCTCCCTGCTGAGCAGAGAGCCTGATGTGGGACTCGATTCCAGCACCCTGGGATCATGACCCGAGCTGAAGGCAGAGACTTTAACCCACTGAGCCACCCAGGCACCCCAGAGAGGTAGCATTTCTTTACTAGATCATATCTAACCCCACTTTCCTTGCTACCCTCCCTGCCAACTGAAAAGGCAGGGAAAATTGAAGTCCAGAAATGAAAATAAAACACATGTGTCCAAAAATGAGATAAAGTGAATTAGCCCAGAGAAACATTCATTTGGGGTATGTTTATTGATTCTTCATATTTTTGAAGGGCAATGCTTTATTAAGTATTTTATTTAAATTCCAGTATAGTTAACATGCAATGTTATATGACCTTCAGGTGTACAATATAAGGATTCAAAATTTCTATGCATTACTCAGTGCTCTTCATTGATATATGTGCTCTTTAAGATTCATTACCTATTTCACCGATACTCCCACTCACCTCCTTTCCAGTTTGTCCTCTATAGTTAAGAGTCTCTCTGTCTTTCTCTTTCTCTCAACACTTTGCTCCTTTGTTTGGTTTATTAAATTCCACATATGAGTGAACTCATATGGTGTTTGTCTTTTTTTTTGTCTTTGTCTTTTTCTGACTCTTTTTCTGACCACAACTTGGCTATTGTAAATAATTGTGCAATAAACATAGGAATGCATGTATCCCTTTGAATTAACTGTTTCTGTATTTTGGGGGTAAATATGCATTAGTTTGCTCACTGGACCATAAGGTAATTCTATTTTTAGCTTTTTGAGAAAAGTCCACATTGTTTTCCAGAATGAAAAAAAATTTATTACAATTGTACATGGGTTTAGTTTCTTAAATTCTCTTTCTGCTTCTTCATTATTGGTGTAAACAAATGCAACAGATTTATTTAAATTGCTTTTGTATCTGGCAACATTACTGAATTCATTTATCAATTCTAGCAATTTTTTATGAAGTATTATTGAGTTTTCTATATAGACTATCATGATATTTTGACACTTGCAAATAGTGAAAGTTTTGCTTCATCCTTAGCAATTTGTATTCCTTTTATTTCTATTTATTTTCTGATTGCTATGGCTAGGATTTTCAGTACTATGTTGAACAGTAGTGGTGAGAGTGGGCATCTTGTCTTGTTCCTGACCTTAGGGAAAAGCTTTCAGTTTTCCCATTGAGTATAATATTAGCCATGGGTTTTTCATATATGGCCTTTATTATATTGAGTTCTATTCCCTCTAAACCTACTTTGTTGAGGGTTTTTATTGTGAATGGATGATGTCAAATCCTTTTTCTGCATTCTACTGAAAGGATCATACAGTTCATATCCTTTCTGTTACTGATGTGATATATCACACTGATTGATTTGTGAATATTGACCCACATTTACAACACAAGAATAAATGATCCCTTTAATATATTGTTGGAATTAGTTTCCTAGTATTTTGTGGAGGATTTTTCTCTTGTTGCTTCTATTCTCATCAGAGATATTGGCAAGAAGTTCTCCTTCTTTGTGGTGTATTTATCTGATTTTGGTATTAGAGTGATGCTGGCCTCATATAATGAATTTGGAAGTCTTCCTGACTTTTCTATTTTTTTTTTTTGAATAGTTTGAGAAGGGTAGGTATTAACTCTTCTTTAAGTGTTTGGTAGAATTCTCAGGGAATTAATCTTAGGAAGCTCAGTGACTATAGTCAGTAATAACATTCATGTTATAGGAGTTCCAGAAGAAGAGAGGTGGATTTATTTGAGGAAATTATAGACGAAAGTATCCCAAATCTGAGGAGGGAAACAGACATCAAAATCCAGGAGGCAGAGAGAACTCCCACCAAAATCATCAAAATCTGGCCAACACGAAGGCATATAATAATAAATTTGCAAAATACAGAGAAAAGGAAAGCATCCTGAAAGCAGCAAGGGAAGAGAAATCCCTAACTTACCAGAAAAGACAAACAAGGTTAACAACAGATCTCACCACAGAAACGTGGCAGGTAAGAAAAAAGTGGCATGATATATTCAATGTGCTGAATGGGAGAAATATGCAGCCAAGAATACTTTATCCAACAAGGCTGTCCTTCTGATAAGAGAGATAAAGAGTTACCCAGACAGGGTGCCATCTTGTCTCAGTCAGTTGAGCATATCGTTCTTGATCTAAGCTCAGTTCTTGATCTCAGGACCATGAATTTAAGCCCCTGACAAATAAAATCTAAATGAGTTCATGACCACTAAGCTAACCCTGTAAGAAATACTAAAGGGGAGGCTTTGAATGAGTAAGAAAGACCAAAAGCAATAGAGACTAGAAAGGAACAGAAAAAAAATCATCAGATACACCAACTTTAAAGATAATACAATGGAACAGAATTTGTATTTATCAATAATGATTCTGAATTTAAATGAACTAATGCTCCAGTTGAAAGACATAGGTCATCAGAATGGATTAAAAAAAAAAAAAAGACCAATCAATATGCTTCCTGAAGGACTCATCTTAGATCTAAAGGCACCTGCAGACTGAAGATGAGGGGATGGAGAACCATCTATCATGCTAATGGACATCGAAAGAAAGCCAGAGTAGCCATACCTATACCACATAAAATAGAATTTAAACTAAAAACTGTAACAAGAGATGAAGAGGGCCTTATATTATAATGAAAGTGTCCATGCAACAAGAAGGAAAATATTATGCCCCCAGCTTGGGAGCACACAAATATAAAGAACAATTAATAACAAACGTGAAGTCACTCATTGATAATAATACAATAATAGTTGGAACTTTATTACCCTACTTATAGCAAGGGACAGATAATCTAAACAGAAAATAAAAAATGAAGCAATGATTTTGGATGACACACTGAACCAGATGGCCTTCACAGATATATTCAGAACACTTCATCATAAAGTAGCAGAATACACATTCTTTTTGAGTACTAATGGAATATTTTCCAGAACAGATCACATGCTGGATCACAAATCAGGACTCAACAAATACAAAAAGATTGAGATCATACCATGCATTTTTTCAGACAACAATACTGTGAAATTTGAAGTCAACTTCAAGAAAAAGCTTAGAAAGACCATAATACATGGATGTTAGAGAACATCCTAATAAAGAATGAATGGATTAACAATGAAATTAAAGAAGAAATTTTTTAAAATGTATAGAAGCAAATGAAAATTAAAATATGGAAGTCCAAAGGCTTTGAGATGTATCAAAACTGGTCATCAGAGTGAGGTATATAGTAATACAGGTCTCCCTCAAAAACCAAGAAAGTTCTCAATTACACACTCCAATCATACACCTGAAGGATCTAGAAAAAAAAATAGAAATCCAAAGCCAGAAAAGAAAGTAAATAATAAGAATTAGAGCAGAAATAAATGATATAAAAACAAACAAAAAACATTACAACAGACCAATGAAACTAGAAGCTGGTTCTTAGAAATAATTAATAAAATTGATAAACGCCTAGCCAGAATTAACAAAAAGAGAAAGGTCTCAGATAAATAAAATCATGAATGAAACAGGAGAGATCACAACCAACACCCAGAATTACAAATAATTATAAGATAATATGAAAAAATATATATGCCAACTAATTGAGCAATCTGGAAGAAAGGGATAAATTCCTAGGAACATATAAACTACCAAAATTTAAACAGGAAGAAAGCAAAAAATACAAACAGACCCATAATAAGAAAAAAAAAAGAATCTGCAATAAGAAATCTCCCAAAAAACAAAACTCTAGGGCCAGGTGGCTTCCAAGAGGAATTCTACCAAACATTTAAAGAAGGGTAAACACCTATGTCTCAACTTGTTCCAAAAAATAGAAATGGAAGGAAAACTTCCAAATTCATTCTATGAGGCCAGCATTACCTTGATTCCAAAACCAGACAAAGACCCTCAATTCAAAGACCCTAAATAGAATTACAGGCCAATATCCCTGATGTACATGGATGCAAAAACTCTCAACATGATACTAGTACATCGAATCCAACATTTCATTAAAAGAAGTGTTCACCATGATTAAATGGGATTTATTCCCTGGTTGCAAGAGTGGTTCAATGTTTACAAGTCAATCAATGTGATACACAATAATAAAAGAAAGGATAAGAACCATATGATCCTCTCAACAGATGCAGAAAAAAATTGACAAAATACAACATCCATTCTTTATAAAAACCTTCAACAAATTAGGGATAGAGGGAACCTACTTCAACATCATAAAGGCCATATATGAAAGACCCACATCTAATATCATACTTAATGGGGGCAAGATGAGAGCTTTACCTCTACAGTTTGAAACAAGACAGGGAGGTCCATTCACACCATTATTATTTACCATAGTACTGGATGCCAGCCTCAGCAATCAAAAAATTAAAATAAAAATAATCCAAATCAGCAATAAGAAAATCAAACATTCACTATTCACAGATGGCATGATACTCTAGCTAGAAAACCACAGAGATTATACCAAGTAATTGCTAGGAATTACAAAAATTCAGTAAAGTTGCATGATATAAAATCAATGTACAGGACTCTGTTGCATTTCTTTAAAAAATATTTTATTTATTTATTCATGAGAGGCAGAAAGAGAGAGGTAGAGCAGAAGGAGAAGCAGGCAGAGCAGGGAACCCAATGCAAGATTCCATCCCAGGAGTCCCGGGACCCTGGGATCATAATCTGAACTGAAGGCATACACTTAACTGACTGAGCCACCCAAGCACCCCTCTTTTGCTTTTCTATACACTAATATAATGAAGAAGCTAAAAAGAAATTGAGAAATGGATCCCATTTAAATCTGCACCAAAAACCATAAGATACAGAGGAATAATTCTGACCAAAGAGGTAAAAGATCTGTACTCTCAAAATTATAGAACACTTATGAAAAGAATTAAAGAGGACATGAAGAAATGGAAAAACATGCCATGCCCATGGATTAGAAAAACAGATAGTTACAATGTCTCTACTGCTCAATCTATGCATTTAATGCAATCTCTATGAAAATACTACCAGCATTTTTCATAGAGCCAAAATACACAATCCTAAAATTTGTATGAAACCACAGAAGACCCTGAAAAACAAAAGCAATCCTGAAAAAGAAAACCAAACCCGGAGGCGTCGCAATTTCAGACTTCAAATTATACTACAAAGCTGTAGTAATCAAGACAGTATTGTACTGGCACAGAAAAAGACACATAGATCAATGGAATAGAACAGAAAACCCAGAAACGGATCCGCAACTACATGGTCAACTAATCTTCAACAAAGCATGAAAGAATATCCAATGGGGGGAAAAAAGCTGTCTCTTCATCAAATATTGTGGAGAAACTGGATAGCAACATGCAGAGGAATGAAACTGGGTCACTTTCTACACCAAACACAAAAAATATCAAAATGATGAAAGAGCTAATTGTGAGACAGGAAAGCATCCAAATCCTAGAGGACAACACAGGCAGCAACCTCTTTGATCTAGGCCATAGCCACTTCTACTAGACATGTCACTGGAGGCAAGGGAAACAAAAGCAAAGATGAACTATTGGGACTTCATCAAAATAGTTTATGCAAAGTGAAGGAAACAATAAACAAAACTAAAAGGTAATCTAAGAATAGGAGAAGATATTTGCAAATGACATATCTCATTAAGGGTTAGTATCCAAAATCTATAAAGACTTTATCAAACTCAACACCTAGAAACACATAATCTAGTTAAGAAATGGACAGAAGACATGAATAGACAATTTTTCCAAGAAGACATTCAGATGACTAACAGACACGTGAAAGGATGCTCAACATCGTTCATCGTCAGGAAAATGCAAATTAAAACTGCAATGAGATATCACTTCACATGTGTCAGAATTGTTAAAATTAACAACACCAGAAACAATGATGTTGGAAAAGATGAGGAGAAAGGGGGACACTCTTATACTGTTTGTGGGATTGCAGCCACTCTGGAAAACAGCATACAGTATACAGGTTCCTCAAGATGTTAAAAATAGAACTACCCCATGACCCAGCAATTGTACTATAAGTCATTTACCCAAAGGACAAAAAATACTGATTCAAAAGGACATATTCACACTGGTGTTTAGAGCAGCATTATCAACAATAACCAAATTATGGAATAAACACAAATATCCACCAACTGATGAACAGTAAAGAAGAATCAAAAAGAATGAAATCTTGCCATTTGCAAATACGTGAATGGAGCTAGAATGCATTGTGCCAAGCAAGTCAGTCAGAGAAAGACAAATGCCATATAATTTCACTCATATGTGGAATTTAAGAAACAAAACATATGTACCTAGAGTAAGTGGGAAAAAAGAGAAAGAGGAGACAAACCATAAGAAAGTCTTAATTATAGAGAACGAACTGAGGGTTGATGGAGGGAAGTTGTGCAGGAGATGGACTAAATCACTGATGGGTTTTAAGGAGGGCACTTGTGATGAGCAATCAGTGTTATATGTGAGTGATGAATCACTATATCATATAGCTGAAATAAATGTTACACTATATGTTCATTTACTAGAATTTAATGAAAACTTGAAACAAAAATAAAATAAAATAATGATAAACAGCAACATAAAAGCATATGAAAATATAAAGCTTACTTGTAAAGGTAAACATATAGAAATACAAAGAATACTGTAATAGTGCATGAATCACTTTAAATTATAAGTTAATAAAAGTATTAGGAATAAGCATAACTTCAAAAATTCCATAATAGTATACACAGAAAAAGATATAAAATGGGATATCAATAACATAAACTGTGTGGGGAGGAAAAAAATCATTGACTTTTTGTGTGTAATTAAAGTTGTTCTTATCAATTTAAAATATAGTTTTAACTTATAAAAGATGTTTTATATAAGTTTCCTGTTAACCACAAAGAAAATACTTGTAGAAGATAGACACACATAAAAAAGTGAAAGTATATAATGAAATAAAAATAATTGAAATGTAGGTATATCACTACCAAAAGCATATCAGCTTATCACTAAACCATACCAAAATATATCACTACCAGTCAATGAAGTGAAAAGAAAGAAAGCAAGAAAGGAAAAAGAGAAATAGCAAAATGAAGACAGAAAATGATAAATGGCAATCAATATTAAGTCCTTTTGTATCAATAATCACTTTAAACATAAATGGGTTAAACTCAAATTCAAAAGACATAAAAGTGGCTGAATGCATAAGTAAATAGTGTATATCCTATAACATCTAAAGTCTATATAAAAGGTGTACATTATATTTAATGACATAGGCTGAAAATGAACTGATGAAAAAAGATAATCTACTCAAGTGGTAAGCAAAAGAGAGCAGCAGTGACTATACTTACATCAGACAAAGTAGACTTTAAAGAGCACCTTGCTTAAGAATGCTTGGATCAACCAGGAGATCAAAGATGAACTTAAACAGTTCATGGAAACCAATGAGAATGAAGACACTTCGGTCCAAAACCTATGGGATACAGCAAAGGCGGTCATAAGGGGGAAATGCATAGCCATCCAACCCTCCCTCAAAAAAAATTGAAAAATCCAGAATACACCAGCTGTCTCTACACCTTAAAGAACTGGAGAATCAACAACAAATCAAACCAACTCCACATGCAAGAAGGGAAATAATCAAGATTAGAGCAGAGATCAATGAGGTAGAAACCAGAGATACAGTAGAACATATCAATGAAATTAGAAGCTGGTTTTTTGAAAGAATAAGATCGATAAACCATTGGCCACACTAATCCAAAAGAAAAGAAAGCCCAAATTAATAAAATTATGAATGAAAAGGGAGAGATCAAAACTAACACCAAGGAAATAGAAACAATCATCAAAAATTATTACCAACAGTTCTATGCCAATAAGCTAAGCAACCTAGATGAAATGGATGCATTCCTGGAAAACTACAAACTCCCAAAATTGGACCAGGAAGAAATTGACAACCTGAATAGACCGATATCTAGTAACGAGATTGAAGCAGTGATCTAAAACCTCCCAAAAAACAAGAGCCCAGGACCTGACGGATTGCTTGGGGAATTCTACCAAACTTTCAAAGAAGAAATAACACCAATTCTCCTGAAGCTGTTCCAAAAAATTGAAGCAGAAGGAAAACTTCCAGACTCTTTTTATGAAGCCAGCATTACCCTGATCCCCAAACCAGGCAAAGATCCTACCAAAAAGGAGAATTTCAGACCAATATCCCTGATGAATATGGATGCAAAGATTCTCAACAAGATCCTAGCAAACAGGATCCAGCAGCACATTAAAAAGATTATCCACCATGACCAGGTGGGATTCATCCCTGGGTTGCAAGGTTGGTTCAACATTCGCAAATCAATCAGTGTGATAGAACACATCAATAAGAGAAGAGAGAAGAACCACATGGTCCTCTCAATGGATGCAGAAAAAGCATTTGACAAAATCCAGCATCCGTTCCTGATAAAAATGCTTCAAAGTATAGGGATAGAGGGAACATTCCTGAACTTCATAAAATCTATCTATGAAAGACCCACAGCAAATATCATCCTCAATGGGAAAAAGCTTGCAGCCTTCCCGTTGAGATCAGGAACACAACAAGGATGCCCACTCTCACCACTCTTGTTCAACATAGTATTTGAAGTCCTAGCAACGGGAATCAGACAACAAAGAGAAATAAAAGGTATCCAAATTGGCAAGGAAGAAGTCAAACTCTCTCTCTTTGCAGATGACATGATTCTTTATATGGAAAACCCCAAAGACTCCACCCCCAAACTACTAGAACTCATACAGCAATTCAGTAACGTGGCAGGATACAAAGTCAATGTACAGAAATCAGTGGCTTTCTTAGACACTAACAGTGAAAATACAGAAAGGGAAATTAGAGAATCGATTCCATTTACTATAGCACCAAGAACCATAAGATACCTGGGAATAAACCTAACCAAAGAGGCAAAGGACCTGTACTCGAGGAACTACAGAACACTCATGAAAGAAATTGAAGAAGACACAAAAAGATGGAAGACTGTTCCATGCTCTTGGATTGGAAGAATAAACATTGTTAAAATGTCTATACTGCGTAGAGCAATCTATACTTTTAATGCCATTCCGATCAAAAGTCCACCGGTATTTTTCAAAGAGCTGGAGCAAATAATCCTAAAATTTGTATGGAATCAGAAGAGACCCTGAATTGCTAAGGAAATGTTGAAAAACAAAAACAAAACTGGCGGCATCACGTTACCCAATTTCAAGCTTTACTACAAAGCTGTGATCACCAAGACAGCGTGGTACTGGCATAAAAACAGACACATAGACCAGTGGAACAGAGTGGAGAGCTCAGATATGGACCCTCAACTCCATGGTCAAATAATCTTCAACAAAACAGGAAAAAATATACAATGGAAAAAAGACAGTCTCTTCAATAAATGGTGCTGGGAAAACTGGACAGCGATATGTAGAAGAATGATACTCAACCATTCTCTTACACCGTACACAAAGATAAACTCGAAATGGATAAAAGACCTCAATGTGAGGCAGGAATCCATCAGAATCCTAGAGGAGAACATAGGCAGTAACCTCTTCGATATCAGCCACAGCAACTTCTTTCAAGATATGTCTCCAAAGACAAAGGAAACAAAAGCAAAAATGAACTTTTGTGACTTCCTCAAGATGAAAAGCTTCTGCACAGCAAAGGAAACAGTCAACAAAATAAAAAGGCAACCCACGGAATGGGAGAAGATATTTGCAAATGACAGTACAGACAAAAGGTTGATATCCAGGATCTATAAAGAACTTCTCAAACTCAACACACACAAAACAGATAATCATATCAAAAAATGGGCAGAAGATATGAACAGACACTTCTCCAATGAAGACATACAAATTGCTATCAGACACATGAAAAAATGTTCATCATCACTAGCCATCAGGGAGATTCAAATTAAAACAACATTGAGATATTACCTCACACCAGTGAGAATGGCCAAAATTCACAGGACAGGGAACAATGTGTGTTGGAGAGGATGTGGAAAAAGGGGAACCCTCTTACACTGTTGGTGGGAATGCAAGTTAGTGCAGCCACTTTGGAGAACAGTGTGGAGATTCCTCAAGAAATTAAGAATAGAGCTTCCCTATGACCCTGCAATTGCCCTGCTGGGTATTTACCCCAAAGATACAGATGTAGTGAAAAAAGGGCCATCTGTACCCCAATGTTTATTGCAGCAATGGCTACGGTCGCCAAACTGTCGAAAGAACCAAGATGCCCTTCAACGGATGAATGGATAAGGAAGATGTGGCACATATACACAATGGAGTATTATGCCTCCATCAGAAAAGATGAATACCCAACTTTTGTAGCAACATAGACGGGACTGGAAGAGATTATGCTGAGCGAAATAAGTCAAGCAGAGAGAGTCAAGTATCATATGGTCTCACTTATTTGTGGAGCATAACAAATAACATGGAGGACATGGGGAGTTGGAGAGGAGAGGGAGTTGAGGGAAACTGGAAGGGGAGATGAACCACGAGAGACTATGGACTCTGAAAAACAACCAGAGGGTTTTGAAGGGGCCGGGGTGTGGGAGGTTGAGAAACCAGGTGGTGGGTAATAGGAAGGGCATGTACTGCATGGAGCACTGGGTGTGATGCCAAAACAATAAGCACTGTTATGCTGTAATTAAACAAATAAAAAAATAAAATAAAATAAGTCACACAAATAATGTAGGCCATTAAATAATGATGACAGGATCAATTCATCAAGAAGATGTAACAATTATAGATATATATATGCACCAAATATCAGAAGACCTAAATTTACAAAGAAAACACTAACAGAAAGAAGGGAGAAATAGGCAGGAATAAAATAACAGTAGGAAACACCACAACTGATGCATAGAAATAAAAATTATTATAAGTGATTATTATTATAAACAATTATATACTCCCCCCAAATTGGATAACCTAAAAGAAATGAATAAATTCTTAGAAACACAAAACCTACCAAGACTGAATCATGAAAAAATAGAAAACTTGAACAGACCAATCATAAATAAGAATACAGAGTTAATGATCAAGAACCTCCCAACAAAGAAAATTCCAAGCCATATGGCTACAGAGGTCAATTCTACTAAACATTTAAACAAAAAGTAATACCAATCATCCCCAAACTCTTCCAAAAACTAGAAGGCAAATCACTTTCAAACACATTTTATGAAAACAGCATCACCCTGATAACAAAGTCAAAGATACTACAAGAAACGAAAAAAATATTCCTGATGAAAATAAATGTAAAAATCTGTAAGAATATATTAACAAAACTGAATTTAATAATACATTAAAAGAATTATACACTAACAAAACTGAATTTAACAACACATTAAAAGAATTATCCACTACGACCAAGAGGGATTAATTGCTGGGTTCAAAGGATAAAAATTTTATGATCATCTCAATAGATGCAGCAAAATGTTTGACAAAACTAAATATGCTTCCATGATAAAAATGTTCAATAATCTTGATTTGAGAGGAATATACTTCAACATAATAAAGGCCACATATGAAAAGCCCACAACTAACCTACTCAGTGGAAAAACAATGAAAACTTCTCTCAGATCAGAAAAAAAGACAAGGGTGCCCATTTTGCCACTCCTTTTTTTTTTTTTAAGATTTTACTTATTTATTTAAGACTGAGCACAGAGACAGAGTGAAAGGGAGAAGCAGACTCCCTGCTGAGCTGAAAGCCTGATGTAAGGCTCTGTCCCATGATCCTGAGATCATGACCTGAGCCAAGGGTAGATGCTTACCCACTTGAGCCACCCAGGCTCCCCAGTTGGCACTCCTATTCAGTGTACTACTAGAAATCCTAACCAGAACAGTTTGGCAAGAAAAAGAAAGGAAAGGCATCCAAATTAGAAAGAGGGAAGTAAAATATCTGTCTGCAGACAACATGAAATTATATGTAGAAAGCCTAAAAACTCCTAAAACAAACTGTTGAAACTAATAAATGAATTCAACAAACAACAATCTATTGTATTTCTGTACCCTAACAATGAACCCTCCAAAAAGGAAATTGAGGAAAGAATACCATTTAAAATAGCATCAAAAAGAATAAAGTAATTGGGAATAATCTTACAGGAAGTTGAAACACCTGTATACTGAAAATCATAGTGAAAACTTAGAATCTCTAAAGGCAGAAGTCAGAGCCCATCTGACAGAAGCTAAAATTTTTCATAGTATCCTTTTTTAAAAGATTATTTAAAAGATGTTTCTTATGGCATTCATGCATCAGGTATGAAAATCACCAAAGTCCTGGTATCTAATACCTAATATTAGCTCCAAATATAATAGGTACCTTATTTAAAGACAAGGGGATTATTACTTATTTAAATTATGAAAGCATTCCATCTTGTTTATCACATTGTATTTATTTTTAGTTCAAATAACAAATTAATTATTATACAAATTATATGAATTATAGTTACATATTATATAAATTATATAATATTTATTATAAAAATAATTCATTCATTTAAATAATTAATTATTTTTCAAAACAACCTAATCTAAACACTCTAAAAGCTAGGGTAACAAGTCAGAAGATAGAATTAGTGATCTAGAGGGCAAACAGATAAAGAAAAAGGATCAGGAGGAGGTATGGGAGAAACAACTGAGAAGCCATGAAAACAAAATTAGGGAATAAATGATGCCATGAAACATTCCAACATCACAATTATTGGGATCCCTGAAGGGGTGGAGAAAGAAAGAAGACTAGAAGATAAAGTTGAACAAATTCTGGATGAATTTTTTCCCAGTATGAAGAATGGAACTAGCATTCATGTCCTAAAGGCAGAAAGACTGCTCTCCCCAAGATCAATGAACCTAGAAAGACCTCAATGCACTTGATTGTGAGACTGATGAATCATAATTTTAGACAAGAGCACCTGAGGGCAGCTAGAGGGAAAATATTCCTTACGTACAGAGAAAGATTCATCAGAATAACGTCAGACTTGTCCAAAGAAACCTGGCAAGCCAGAAAAGGCTGGAAAGACATACTCGGAGCACTAAATGAAAAGAACATGCACCCAAGAATTCTTTATCCAGCAAGGTTGACATTGAAATTGGATGGAGAGATAAAGAGCTTCCAAGACTGGCAAGGATTATGCAGGCAGCAACCTCTTCAACCTCAGCCGTAGCAACATCTTCCTAGGAACAACGGCAAAGGCAAGGGAAGCAAGGGCAAAAATGAACTGTTGGGATTTCATCAAGATCAAAAGCTTTTGCACAGCAAAGGAAACAGTTAACAAAACCAAAAGACAACTGACAGAATGGGAGAAGATATTTGCAAACGACATATCAGATAAAGGGCTAGTATCCAAAATCTATAAGGAACTTAGCAAACTCAACACCCAAAGAACAAACAATCCAATCAAGAAATGGGCAGAGGACATGAACAGACATTTCTGCAAAGAAGACATCCAGATGGCCAACAGACACATGAAAAAGTGCTCCACGTCACTCGCCATCAGGGAAATACAAATCAAAACCACAATGAGATATCACCTCACACCAGTCAGAATGGCTAAAATGAACAAGTCAGGAAATGACAGATGCTGGAGAGGATGTGGAGAAAGGGGAACCCTCCTCCACTGTTGGTGGGAATGCAAGCTGGTGCAACCACTCTGGAAAACAGCATGGAGGTTCCTCAAAATGTTGAAAATAGAACTACCCTATGACCCAGCAATTGCACTACTGGGTATTTACCCTAAAGATACAAACATAGTGATCCGAAGGGGCACGTGTACCCGAATGTTTATAGCAGCAATGTCTACAATAGCCAGACTATGGAAAGAACCTAGATGTCCATCAACAGATGAATGGATCAAGAAGATGTGGTATATATACACAATGGAATACTATGCAGCCATCAAAAGAAATGAAATCTTGCCATTTGCGACGACGTGGATGGAACTAGAGCGTATCATGCTTAGTGAAATAAGTCAATCGGAGAAAGACAACTATCATATGATCTCCCTGATATGAGGACATGGAGAAGCAACATGGGGGGGTAGGAGATAGGAGAAGAATAAATGAAACAAGATGGGATTGGGAGGGAGACAAACCATAAATGACTCTTAATCTCACAAAACAAACTGGGGGTTGCTGCGGGGAGGTGGGATTGGGGGAGGGGGAGCGGGCTATGGACATTGGGGAGGGGAAGCGAACCATAAGAGACTATGGACTCTGAAAAACAACCTGAGGGTTTTGAAGGGTCAGGGGTGGGAGGTTGGGGCAACCTGAGGGTTTTGAAGGGTCAGGGGTGGGAGGTTGGGGGAACAGGTGGTGGGTAATGGAGAGGGCACGTTTTGCATGGAGCACTGGGTGTTGTGCAAAAAGAATGAATACTGTTACGCTGAAAAAATAAATAAAATGAGAAAAAAAAAAAAAAAAAAAAAAAAAGAGCATGTGATCACCAAGCAGGTACTAAAAGAGATATTAAGGAGGGTTCTATAGAAAAAGAACCCAAGAGTGACATAGAACAGAAGAATATGGAGACAATCTATAGAAACAAGGACTTCACAGGCAACATGATGACAATAAAAACATATCTTTCAGTAATCACTCTCAATGTGAATGGCCTACATGCTCCCATCAAAAGTGATAGGGTAGCAGATTGCATAAAATGACAGGACCAGTCCATATGCTGTCTACAAGAGATCCGTTTGGGGTTCTAAGGATACATCCACACTGAAAGTGAAGGAAGGAAAAGCATCTTTCATGCCAATGGGCCTCAAAAGAAATCTGATATGATTCTCATATCAGAAAAACTATATTTTAAACTAAATACTGTAATGAGAGATAAAGAAGGACACTACATCATTCTTAAAGGGTCTATCCACCAAGAAGATCTAACAATCATAAATATTTATGCCCCCAATATAGGAGCATCCAACTACATAAGACAACTGTTAATCAAGATGAAGAGTCATATTGATATTGATTAATAGTAAGGAAACTTAACACACCACTCTCAATAATAGACAGATCATCAAAGCAGAAACAAGAACACTGAATGACACCTTGGACAAGATGGACCTCATCAATATACACAGAACCCTAAAACAACAGAATACCCATTCTTCTTGAGCATACATGGAACTTTCTCCAGAATAGACCATACACTGGTTTACAAAACAGGGCTAAACGGATACCAAAAGATCAAAATTATCCCCTGCCTATTCTCAGACCACAATGCTTTGAAACTGGAAATCAACCAGAAGAAAAATTTTGGAAGGGATTCAAACACTTGGAAGCTAAAGACCACCCTGCTTAAGAACGTTTTGATCAACCTGGAAATCAAAGAAAACTTAAAGAATTCATGGAAAGCAATGAGAATGAAGACACTTTGGTCCAAAACCAAAGGGATACAGCAAAGGCAGTCCTAAGGGGGAAATACATAGACATCCAAGCCTCACTAAAAGAAATGGAAATATCCAGAACACACCAGCTCTCTACATGTAAAGAACTGGAAAATCATCAACAAAATAAGCCAACCCCACGCAGAAGAATGGAAACAATCAAGATTATAACAGAGATCAATGAGATAAAATGTAGAGATACAGGAGAACACATCAATGAATCCAGAAGCTGGTTTTTTTGAAAGAATCAATAAGATTGATAAGCTACTGGACAAACTAATCCAAAAGAAAAGAGAGATGACCCAAATTAATAAAATTATGAATGAAAAGGGAGAGATCATGACTTACACCAAGGAAATAGAAACAATAAACAGAAATTATTATCAAGAGTTATACGCCAAAAAGTTAAGTGACCTAGACGAAATGGATGCATTTCTGGCTATAAACTTCCAAAACTGAATCAGGAAGAAACTGACTACCTGAATAGACCAATACTAGTAATGATATTGAAGAATTGATTAAAACCTCCCAACAAACAAGAGCCCAGGACCTAACGGATTCCCGGCAGAATTCTACCAAACATTCAAAGAAGGAATAATACCTATTCTCCTGAAGCTGTTTCAGGAAATAGAAACGGAATGAAAACTTCCAGACTCTTTTTATGAAGCCAGCATTACCCTGATCCCCAAATGAGGCAAAGACCCCACAAAAAAGGAGGTTTTTCAAGCCAACATACCTGATGAGTATGGTTTCCAAGATTCTCAACAAGATCCTAGCTAATAGGACCTAACAGTACATTAAAAATATTACCCACCATGACCAGGTGGGATTTATCTCTTGGATGCAAGGGTGGTTCAACATTCAGAAATCAGTCAATGTGATAGAACACATCAATAAAAGAAGATAGAAGAACCACATGGTCCTCTCAATTGATGCAGAAAAAAGCATATGACAAGATACAGCATCTCTTCCTGATTAAAACACTTTAATGTGTAGGGATAGAGGGAACATTCCTCAAATTCATAAAATCTATCTATGAAAACCCCACAGCAAATATCATTCCCAAAGGGGAAAAGCTGTCAGCCTTCCCTTTGAGATCAAGAACACAAGGATGCCCACTCTCACCACTGTTGTTCAACATAGAACTAGAAGTCCTAGCAACAGTAATCAGACAAAAAGAAATAAAAAATATGCAATTTGGCAAAAAATAACTCAAACTCTCTCTCTTCCCAGATGATGTGATATTTTACACGGAAAAATCAAAAGACTCCACCCCCAAACGACTAGAACTCATACAGTAATTCAGTAATATGGCAGAATACAAAGTCAATGTACAGATATCAGTTGCTTTCTTACACAGTAACAATGAAAATAGAGAAAGCGAAGTTAGAGAATTGATTCCATTTACTATATCACCAAGAACCATAAGATACCTGGGAATAAACTTAACCAAAGTGGTAAAAGATCTGTACTCAAGGAATTACAGAACGCTCATGAAAGAAATTGAAGAAGACACCAAAAAATGGAAAAGCATTCCATGCTCACGGATTACAAGAATAAACTTTGTTATAATGTCTATACTGACTAGAGCCATCTATACTTTCAATACCATCCTGATCAAAATTCCACTGGCATTTTTCAAAGAGCTGGAACAAAGAATCCTAAAATTTATAAGGAACCAGAAGAGACCACAAATTGCTAAGGAAGTGTTGAAAAAGAAAAACAAACCTGGGGGCATCACGTTGCCTGATTTCCAGCTCTACTACAAAGCTGTGATCACCAAAACAGCATGGTACTGACACAAAAACAGACACATAGACCAGTGAAACAGAGTAGAGAGCCCAGATATAGACCTTCAACTCTATGGTCAAATAATCTTCGACAAAGCAGGAAAAAATATACAGTGGAAAAAAGACAGTCTCTTCAATAAATGGCGCTGAAAAAATTGGATAGCTTTGTATAGAAGACTGAAACTTGAACATTCTCTTACACAATACCCAAAGATAAACTCAAAATGGATAAAATACCTCAGTGTGAGGCAGGAATCTATCAAAATCCTAGAGGAGATCACAGGCAATAACCTCTTCAACATTGGCCACAACATCTTCGTTCAAAAAATGTCTCCAAATGCAAAGGAAACAAAAGCTAAAATGAACTTTTGGGACTTCATCAAGATCAAATGCTTCTGCAGAGCAAAGTAAACAGTCAACAAAACAAAGAGGCGACCCACAGAATGGGATCAGATATTTGCAAATGATACTACAGACAAAGGGCTGATATACAAAATCTAGGACTCCTCAAACTCAACACACAAAAAACAGATAACCACATCAAAAAATGGGCAGAAGACACAAACAGACACTTCTCTAAAGAACACATACAAATGGCTAACAGACACGTGAAAAAATGTTCATCATTAGCCATCAGGGATATTCATATCAAAACCACATTGAGATATTACCTTACACCAGTAGAATGGCCAAAATTCACAGGACAGGAAAAAACGTGTTGGAGAGGATGTAGAGAAAGGGGAACCCTCTTACACTGTTGGTGGGGATGCAAGTTGGTGCAGCCACTTTGAAAAACAGCGTGGAGATTCCTCAAGAAATTAAAAATTGAGCTACCATCTGACCCTGCAATTGCACTACTGGGTATTTACCCCAAAGGTACAGATGGAGTGAAAAGAAGGGCCATCTGTACCCCAATGTTCATAGCAGCAATGGCTACAGTCGCCAAACTGTGGAAAGAGCCAAGATGCCCTTCAACAGATGAGTGGATAAAGAAGATATGGTCCATATATACAATGGAGTATTATGATTCCATCAGAAAGGATAAATGCCCAACCTTTGTATCAACATGGACAGGACTAGAGGAGAGTATGCTGAGTGAACTAAGTCAACCAGAGAGAGTCAATTATCATATGGTTTCACTTACTTTTGGAGCATAAGGAATAACATGGAGGACATTGGGAGATGGAGAGGCAAGTGAGTTGGGGGAAATAGGAGGGGGAGACAAACCATGAGAGACTGTGGACTCTGAGAAACAAACTGAGGTTTTTGAAGTGGAGAGTGGGGGGGGTGTTGGGTGAGCCCGGTGTTGGGTATTAAGGAGGACACATTGCATGGAGCACTTGGTGTGGTGCATAAACAGTGAATTTTGGAACATTGGAAATAAATCAAATTAAATTAAATTAAAAAGCAAAGCAAAATAAAAAAATGTGATTTTATAGTTATCTGAAAATAAAATGTTAAAAAAAACTCAATTAATAAGTGAACAAGACCCTTAAATAGAAATTTCTCTGAAGGCATATGAAAATATCCACAACATCACTAATCATCAGGGAAATGTAAGCCAAAACCACAATGAGATATCATATCACAGGTGTTAAGGTGACTATTATTTTAAAAAAGAGAGAGAAATTGTGAGATTGTGTAAAACTGGAAACTAGGAACTCCAGAACCTCTGTACATTGTTAGTGGAAATGCAGTATTGTGCTGAAACCATGGATAATACTAGGGAGATTCCTCAAAAAATTTTGATCTTTTAGGTGTGATTGTGAGTCAGGTTTAAATTAATTTTGGGGTTATTCATTGTTGGTGATTGAAATACAGTTGATTTATGTGTGTTGATACTGCACATTGCAACTTTGCTCAATTTGTTTATCTTCAGGAGCTTTCCTGTACAATATTTGGGATTTTTCTACATATAGGAAAGTATCATCTTAGAATAGAGATAGTTTTACTCTAACTTTTTTATACTTTTTAAAATCTTTTTATAAAAATTCAATGTATTATTAGCCCCAGAGGTACAAATCTGTGAATCGCCACGTTTAGACACTTCACAGCATTCACCAGAGCACATACCCTCCCCAATGTCCATAACTCCACCACCCCCTTCCTACAACCCCCCCGGTAACCCTCAGTTGGTTTTGTGAGATTAAGTGTCTCTTATGGTTTGTCTCTCTCCCGATCCCATCTTGTTTCATTTATTTGTTTCCTACCCCCAATGTTGCTTCTCCACTACCTCATATCAGGGAGATCATATGATAGTTGTCTTTCTCTGATTGACATTTCACTAAGCATAATACCCTCTAGTTCCATCCACATTGTCGCAAATGACAAGATTTCATTTCTTTTGATGGCTGCCTAGTATTCCATTGTGTATATATACCACATCTTCTTTTTTTTAACTTTTAAAAATATTTATTTGAGTATTAAAATAATAAACCCATTATATTATAAAAATAAGCAACATATTTTAACAAAAGAAAAAATTCTAGGAAAAAATATGGAAATGGAAAATCTATAGATTGAAAGAGATTAAAAGGAAAATTTTACCTCAAACAATAAAGTCAACATAAGAAAGAAAATTTAAAAACAAATCAAACAATATCAGTTAATTAACCTTATTCAGATTCAAGTTAAACACTATAAAAATAATTATAAGACAACTGGAGAAACATGATCATATTCTAGACATCTGATATCAAATTTTTTTTTCATTTCTAAAACTGTTTTTTTTTTCTTTTCAGTGTAAGAGTATTCATTGTTTTTGCACCACACGCAGTGCTCCGTGCAATACGTGCCCTCCCTAATACCCACCATCTGGTTCTCCCAACCTCCCACCCCACACCCCTTCAAAACCCTCAGGTTTTTTTTCAGAGTCCATAGTCTCTTATGGTTCACCTCCCCTTCCAATTTCCCTCAACTCCCTTCTCCCCTCCACCTCCCCATGTCCTACATGTTATTTGTTATGCTCCACAAATAAGTGAAACCATATGATAATTGACTCTCTCTGCTTGACTTATTTCACTCAGCATATTCTCTTCCAGACCCGTCCATGTTGTGACAAAAGTTGGGTATTCATCCTTTCTGATGGAGGCATAATACTCCATTGTGTATATGTACCACATCTTCCTTATCCATTCGTCCATTGAAGGGCATCTTGGTTCTTTCCACAGTTTGGCGACCATGGCCATTGCTGCTATGAACATTGGAGTACAGATGGCCCTTCTTTTCACTCCATCTGCATCTTTGGGGTAAATACCCAGTAGTGCAATTGCAGGGTCAGATGGTAGCTCAATTTTTAATTTCTTGAGGAATCTCCACGCTGTTTTTCAAAGTGGCTGCACCAACTTGCATCCCCACCAACAGTGTAAGAGGGTTCCCCTTTCTCTACATCCTCTCCAACACGTTTTTTCCTGTCCTGTGAATTTTGGCCATTCTACTGGTGTAAGGTAATATCTCAATGTGGTTTTGATTTGAATATCCCTGATGGCTAATGATGAACATTTTTTTACGTGTCTGTTAACCATTTGTATGTCTTCTTTAGAGAAGTGTCTGTTCATATCTTCTGTCCATTTTTTGATATGATTATCTGTTTTGTGTGTGTTGAGTTTGAGAAGTTCTTTATAGATCCTGGATATCAACCTTTTGTCTGTACTGTCATTTGCAAGTATCTTCTCCCATTCCGTGGGTTGCCTCTTTGTTTTGTTGACTGTTTCCTTTGCTGTGCAGAACCTTTTCATGTTGATGAAGTCCCAAAAGTTCATTTTCATTTTTGTTTCCTTTGCCTTTGGAGATGTATCTTGAAAGAAGTTGCTGTGGCTGATATCAAAGCGATTACTGCCTATGTTCTCCTCTAGGATTCTGATGGTTTCCTGTTTCACGTTGAGGTCTTTTATCCATTTTGAGTTTATCTTTGTGTATGGTGTAAGAGAATAGTCGAGTTTCATTCTTCTACATATCGCTGTCCAGTTTTCCCAGCACCATTTATTGAAGAGACTGTCTTTTTTCCACTGTATATTTTTTCCTGTTTTGTCGGAGATTATTTGACCATGGAGTTGAGGGTCCATATCTGGGCTCTCTACTCTGTTCCACTGGTCTATGTGTCTGTTTTTATGCCAGTACCATGCTGTGTTGGTGATCACAGCTTTGTAGTAAAGGTTGAAATCAGGTTACATTATGCTGCCAGTTTTGTTTTTGTTTTTCAACATTTCCTTAGCAATTTGGGGTCTCTTCTGATTCCATCCAAATTTTAGGATTATTTGCTCCAGCTCTTTCCATTCATCTGTTGATGGACATCTAGGTTCTTTCCATAGTTTGGCTATTGTGGACATTGCTGCTATAAAGATTTGGTTGCAGGTGTCCTTTTGGACCACTACGTTTGTATCTTTAGGGTAAATATCTAGTAGTGAAATTGCTGGGTCATAGGGTAGCTCTACTTTCAACTTTTAGAGGAACCTCCTTGCTGTTTTCCAGAGTGGTTGCACCAGCTTGCATTCCCACCAACAGTGTAGGAGGTTCCCCTTTCTGCACATCCTCACCAGCATTCGTCATTTCCTTACTTGTTAATTTTAGCCATTCTGACTGGTGTGAGGTGGTATCTCTTTGTGGTTTTGAGTTGTATTTCCCTGATTCCAAGTGATGTGGAGCACTTTTTCATGTGTCTGTTGACCATCTGATGTCTTCTTTGCAGAAATGTCTATTCACATCTTCTGCCCATTTCTTGATTGGACTATTTGTTCTTTGGATATTGAGTTTGATAAGCTCTTTATAGATTTTTGATACTAGCACTTTATCTGATATGTCTTTTGCAAATATCTTCTCCCATTCTGTCAATTGCCTTTTGGTTTTGTTGACTGTTTCCTTGCTGTGCAATAGCTTTTGAACTTGATAAAGTCCCAATAGTTCATTCTTGCCCATGCTTCCCTTGCCTTAGGCGATGTTCCTAGGAAGAAGCTGTT
This sequence comes from Meles meles, assembly GCF_922984935.1. Lineage (NCBI taxonomy): Eukaryota > Metazoa > Chordata > Mammalia > Carnivora > Mustelidae > Meles > Meles meles. The sequence goes on along the minus strand of NC_060087.1, from coordinate 74,076,655 downwards.
GCAGCTGAGGTTGAAGAGGTTGCTGCTTGTGTTCTCCTCAAGGATACTGATGGATTCCTTTCTCATATTGAGGCCCTTCATCCATTTGGAGTCTATTTTCATTTGTGCTGTATGGAAATGGTCCAGTTTCATCTTTCTGCATGTGGTTGTCCAATTTTCCCAACACCATTTGTTGAAGAGACGGTCATTTTTCCATTGGACATTCTTTACTGCTTTGTCAAAGATTAGTTGACCATAGGATTGAGGGTCTATTTCTGGGCTCTCTATTCTGTTCCATTGATCTATGTGTCTGTTTTTGTGTCAGTTATCATACTGTCTTGATGATGACAGCTTTGTAATAGAGCTTGAAGCCTGGAATTGTGATGCCACCAACTTTGGCTTTTTCAATATCCCTTTGGCTATTTGAGCTATTTTCTGGTTCCACATAAATTTTAGGATTATTTGTTCCATTTCTTTGAAAAAATAATAGATGGAATTTTGGTAGGGATTGCATTGAATGTGTAGATTGGTTTAGGTAGCATACACATTTTCACAATATGTATTCTTCCAATACAGAAGCATGGAACATTTTTCCATTTCTTTGTGTCTTCCTCAATTTCTTTCATGAGTACTTTATAGTTTTCTGAGTTTAGATTCTTTGCCTCTTTGATTGGATTTATTCCTAGGTATCACTGGTTTTGGGTGGAATTATAAATGGGATTGGCTCCTTAATTTCTCTTTCTTCTGTCTTGTTGTTGGTGTAAAGAAATGCAACTGATTTCTGTGCATTGATTTTATATACTGACACTTTATTGAATTCCTGTACAAGTTCTAGAAGATTTGGAGTGGAATCTTTTGGGTTTTCCACATATAGTATCGTATAATCTGCAAAGAGTGATAGTTTGACTTCTTCTTTGCTGATTCAGATGCCTTTAACTTCTTTTTGTTGCCTGATTGCTGAGGCTAGGACTTCTAGTTCTATGTTGAATAGCAGTGGATATAATGGACATCCCTGCCGTGTTTCTGACCTTAGCAGAAAAGCTCTCAGTTCTTCTCCATTGAGAATGATATTTGCGGTGGGTTTTTCATAGATGGCTTTGAAGATATTAAGGTATGTACCCTCTATCCCTATACTTTCCACAGTTTTGATCAGGAAAGGATGATGTACTTTGTCAAATATTTTTTCAGCATCTATTGAGAGTATCATATGTTTCTTGTTATTTCTTATATTAATGTATTGTATCACATTGATAGATTTGCAGGTGTTGAACCAAACTTAAAGCCCTGGAATAAATCCCACTTGGACGTGGTGAGTAGTCCTTTTAATGTACTATTGGATCCTATTGGCTAGTATTTTGGTGTGAATTTTCAGATCTGTGTTCATCAAGGATATTGGTCTGTAACTCTCTTTTTTGATGGGATCCTTGTCTGGTTTGGGGATCAAGGTGATGCTGGCCTCATAAAATGAGTTTGAAAGTTTTTCTTCTATTTCTATTTCTTGAGACAGTTTCATGAGAATAGGAATTAATTCTTTATATGTTTGGTAGAATTCCCCTGGAAAGCCGTCTGAACCTGGGCTCTTGTTTGTTTGGAGATTTTAGATGACTCTTCCAATCTCCTTACTGATTATGGGTCTGTTCAGGTTTTCTATTTCTTCCAGGTTCAGTTATGGTAGTTTATATGTCTCTAGGAATGCATCCATTTCTTCCAGATTTTCAAATTTGCTGGCATATAGTTTGTTCATAACATGTTCTTATATTTTTTTTGTATTTCTTTGGTGTTCGTTGTGATCTCTCCTCTTTCATTCTTCATTTTCTTAATTTGAGTCCTTTCGCTTTTCTTTTTGGTAAGTCTGGCCAGGGGCTTATCAATCTTATTAATTCTTTCAAAGAACTAGTTCCTAGCTTCATTGGTTTTTTTCTTTTTTTCTTTGTTTTGTTTTGTTTTGTTTCTATTTCATTGATTTATGCTCTGATCTTTATGATTTCTCTTCTCCTGTGTGGTTTAGGGTTTCTTTCTTGTTCTTTCTCCAGCTCCTTTAGGTGTAGGGTTAGGTTGTGTACTTGAGACCTTTCTTGTTTCGTGAGAAAGGCTTGTATCTATATATATTTTCCTCTCATGACTGCCTTTGCTGTGTCCCGCGGATTTTGAACTGTTGTGTTTTCATTTTCATTTGCTTCCATGAATTTTTTCAGTTCCTCTTTAATTCCCTGGTTGACCCATTCATTCTTTAGAAGGATGCTCTTTAGTCTTCATGTATTTGGGTTCTTTCCAAAGTTCCTCCTGTGATTGAGTTCTAGCTTAAGAACATCGTGGTCTGAAAATATGCAGGGAATGATCCCAATCTTTTGATACCAGTTGAGACCTGATTTGTGACCCAGGATGTGATCTATTCTGGAGAATGTTCCATGTGCACTAGAGAAGAATGGGTATTCTGTTGCTTTGGGATGGAATGGTCTGAATATATCTGTGATGTCCATCTGGTCCAGTGTGCCATTTAAGGCCTTTATTTCCTTGTTGATCTTTTACTTGGATGATCTGTCCATTTCAGTGGGGGGAGTCTTAAAGTCCCCTACTATTATTGTATTATTGTCAGTGTGTTTCTTTGATTTTGTTATTAATTGGTTTATACTGTTGGCTGCTGCCATATTAGGGGCATAGATATTTAAAATAGTTAGATCTTCTTTTTGGACAGACCCTATGAGTATGATATAGTGTCCTTCTTCATCTCTTATTATAGTCTTTGGCTTAAAATCTAATTGATCTGATCTAAGAATTGCCACTCTAGCTTTCTTTTGATGTCCATTAGCATGGTGAATTGTTTCCCACCCCCTCACTTTAAATCTGGAGGTGTCTTTGGGTCTAAATGAGTTTCATACAGACAGTATGTTGATTTTTTTTGATGGGTTTTGTTTTCTTATCCATTCTGATACCCTGTGTCTTTTGATTGGGGCATTTAGCCCATTAACATTCAGCGGAACTATTGAGAGATATGAATTTAGTACCATTGTATTCCCTGTAATGTGACTACTACTGTATATTGTCTCTGTTACTTTCTGATCTACTACTTTTAGGCTCTCTCTTTGCTTAGAGGACCCCTTTCAATATTTCCTGTAGAGCTGGTTTGGGGTCTACAAATTCTTTTAGTTTTTGTTTTTCCTGGAAGCTTTTTATCTCTCCTTCTATTTTCAATGATAGTCTAGCTGGATATAGTATTATTGGCTGCATGTTTTTCTCGTTTAGTGCTCTGAATATATCATGCCAGCTCTTTCTGGCCTGCCAGGTCTCTGTGGATAAGTCTGCTGCTAATCTAATATTTTTACCATTGTATGTTACAGACTTCTTGTCCCAGGCTGCTTTCAGGATATTCTTTTTGTCACGAAGACTTGTAAGCTTTACTATTATGTGACAGGGCGTGGACCTATTCTTATTGACTTGGAGGGAGCTTCTCTGTGCCTCCTGGATTTTAATGCTTGTTCCCTTTGCCAAATTAAATAAATTCTCTACAATAATTCCCTCCAATATACTTTATGCTCCCTTCCCTTTTTCTTCTTCTTCTGGAATCCCAATTATTCTAATGTTGTTTCTTCTTATGGTATCACTTATCTCTCAAATTCTCCCCCATCATCCAGTAGTTGTTTGTCTCTCTTTTGCTTAGCTTCTTTATTCTCTGTCATTTGACCTTCTATATCACTAATTCTTTCTTCTGCCTCATTTACCCCAGCAGTAAGAGCTTTCATTTTTTATTGCACCTCATTAATACATTTTTTTTAAACAGGAAAAAAAAATTATTTTTAGAGAATATTAAATATTAGAACTACCTTTCTTTTCCTTTTGTTTTTTTTTTCACTTTTTAAAATTCATTTTCAGCATAACAGTATTCATTGTTTTTGCACCACACCCAGTGGGGGTAATAGGGAGGGCACATATTGCATTAATAGCTTTTTTGATTTCAACTTGGTTAGATTTTAGTTTTTTGTGTTTTTTTTTTATTTATTTCTCCAGAAAGGGCTTTTATTTCTCCAGACAGGTTTTTTCTAATGTCTTCTATGCCTTTTTTGAGCCTGACTAGCACCTTGAGTATCATCATTCTGAACTCTAGATATGACATATTACCAGTGTTCATATTGATTAGGTCCCTAGCCTTCGGTACTGTCTCTTGTTCTTTTTTTTTTTTTTTTTTTTTGTGGTGAATTTTTCCACCTTGTCATTTTGTCCAGATAAGAATATATGAGGGAGCAAATAAAATACTAAAAGGGTGGCAAAAACTCCAGGAAAATGTGATTTAACCAATTCAGAAGAGACCCCAAATCATGGTGGGGAAGAAAGGGGATAAGAAGAAGTTCACAAAAAATTTTAAAGAGGAAACAAATAAAGAAAAAATATAAAAAGAAAAATATATATGTATATTAGACTGGTGAATAGAACATGGTCACCCACTTAATTTTGGGAGTATTTTGGTCTCTTAGAAGAAACTACCTCCCCAAATTTTAAAGAATGAAAAACATATATAAGGGTAAACATATGAAGGGATGGAATATGACTATAAAGATGAAAATTTAAAGAAAAATTCTAAAAAAAAGCGTTGCTAAGATAAGTTGGTTGGGAGAATAAAGAAAAAGAAATTAGAGAGAATTTGCTCAGGCTGGAGACTAGAACAATGCCCTGTGCTAGATTTAGGGTCTATGCTGATCTATAGAAGTTGCACTCCAAATTTTTTAGAATACCCATGTGTATACAAAAAATAAAGTTAGATACAATGAAGGATATAATATGACTATAATAATGAAGGTTCAAAAAAGATTTTTTGAAAGGTATTGTTAAAATAAACTAGTTTAGAAACATTAAAAGAGGAAAGGGTAAAAGTTCAAAAAACTTAGCAGAAGAAAAAAGTAAAATTAAATAAAAATTAATTAACTTTGCAAGGCTAAAGAATCATGGGGAGAAAGCCATGGATTCCATGCTTTTCTTTCTCCTCTGGAATTCTGCTGTTCTTCTTGGTAAGTGAAATTGGTCTTGGCTGGATTTCTTGTTGATCTTCTGGGGGAAGGGTGTCTTGTAGTGATTTTCAAGTGTCTTTGCCCGAGGAGGAATTGCACCACCCTTACCAAGGGCCAGGCTCAGTAATCCGTTCGGGTTTGCTTTCAGGAGCTTTTTTTCCCTGAATGTTTCCTGTAGAGTTCTGGAGGATGGGAATGAAGATGGCAGCCTCCCCTTCTCCAGCCCGGAGGAGTCAACAGCTCGGGAACCCCACTCCTCAGTGCACCCTTGGAGAAAATCACTCAATTATTCCCATCTCCCTGGCCTCCAGCTGCACTCTGTGCTCACCCAGCTTGTGAATAAGCTTCTCTGTGTCTGGCACAGAGCCCCGCCTGGAGTCTCCAAACTCCACGATCCCTGAGATCTTCCAGGGCATCTCCCCGGATCTTATGGGGTCCCTTCTCACAGAGCAGTGGCCTGTGCTACAGATCATGAGTTAAGGTAACCCTGAGTTGAGAGCTCACTCCTCAGCTCCATCTCTATAGCCAGCTTCCCCACTCTAATAAATGTGAGTTCTGTGACACTCAGACAGCCCCAATCCTTCTGTGACCCTGCAGAACTTGAGGCCACACTGTCCCCACATGGGCTTCACCCCGGCTTAGCTTCTGGAGCAATGTCCCTCAGTGGAGCAGACTTTTAAAAGTTCTGATTTTGTGCTCCGTTGCTCTGCCACTTGCCAGGAGCCGGCCCCTCCCCCTACGGTCTATCTTCCTTTCACTTTGGATTCACTTCTCCGCCAGTCCTACCTTTCAGAAAGTGGTCAATTTTCTGCTTCTAGAATTGCTGCTCTTCTTCTCTTCCTTTTTTTTTCCATAATATTGGCAGCAAGGTACCCACTTACATTTACAAATTTATTTATTTGTATTTTATTTCTGTTTTTTGCCACTCTAGCTAAAGGTTTGTCAGTTTTATTGATGTTCTCAAGGAAATAACCATGGTTTCCTCTATTCTATTATTTCTCTATTCTCTTTTATTTACCTTTAATATTAATCATGTTCTTTCTTCTGCTAACTTTGGGCTTAGTTTGTCCATCTCCTTCTACTTATTCTAGGTATAAATCTGGTAATTGATATGAGTTCTTTCTTCTTTTTCATTAGACATTTATAGATATAAACTTGCCTCTGAATATTACCTTCACTGCATCCTGTATGTTTTGATATGTTGTGTTTTTATTTTCATTCATTTTTGTTTTCAGATGTCCTTTGTGGTATCTTCTTTAATCTATTGACTTTGTTAAGAATGCATTGTTAAGGGCGCCTGGGTGGCTCAGTGGGTTGAGCCACTGCCTTCAGCTCGGGTCATGATCTCAGGGTCCTGGGATCGAGTCCCACATCGGGCTCTCTGCTCAGCAGAGAGCCTGCTTCCCATCCTCTCTCTCTTCCTGCCTCTCTTGTGATTTCTCTCTGTCAAATAAATAAATAAAATCTTTTAAAGAAAAGAATGCATTGCTTATTTTCCACATATCAGTGAATTTTCCAGTTTTCCTTTTGCTATTATTGTCTAGTTTCATTCCATTGTGGTTAGAGAAGGCACTTTGTATTATTTCATCGTTGTAAAATATGTTGCAGCTAGTTTTGTGGCCTATCACATGGCCTATTGTAGACAATGTTCCATGTGCACTTGAGAATGTGTATTCTGCTGTCATTGAGAGCAATGTTCTATATAAGTTTGATAAATATATCTGTTTTGTAGTGTGTTTTAAATACTCTATTTCATTACTGACCTTCTGTCTGTGTTTTGTATCTATTAGTGAAAGTAAAATAGTGAAGTCTCCTACTATTACTATAGAGTGGTACCAAAGCCAGAAAGACACTACAAAGAAAAAAAAAAAAAAACTGCAGACTGATATCCCTTGTGAATAAAGGTGGAAATTCTTCTACAAAATATTAGCAAGTCAAATCTAGCAGCATGTTAAAAGGACTACACACAACAACAAGTGGAATATATCTCAAGAATTAAAGGTTGGTTTGACATATGAAAATCAATAGAAGTAATGGAATATGTTAATTGAATAAAAAAACACTTCAGATCTTCTGAATAGATGCAGAAAAAGTACTTAACATGATTTAAAAAGGTACTTTCATGATTAAAAAAATCAACAAACAAAACTGAACGGAATTTCCTAAATTATTAAAAAGTATCAATGAAAAACCCACAGATAGCATCATCCTTGATGGTGAAGATTGAAAACTTTCTCCTAAAATCAGAAATAATACAATGCCCACTCATGCCACTTATATTCAACATTGTACTGGTAGTTCTAACAGTGAAATTGTTCATGAAATAAAAAAGGCATCCAGATTGGAAATAAAGCCATAAACGTATCTCTATTTGAAAAGATCATGATCATATATATGGAAAATGTAATAAATCCACAAAAAATAAAACTTCTAGGGCTACTAAATGCATTCATTAAAGTTGAATATTCATGATAAGAATAAAAAATTGTTGCATTCCTATATATTAGCAATAATCTGAAATTAAATTTGAAAATAATTACACTTACAATACTATTCAAAGATAAAATACTTAGGCATAAAGTTAGGTAAGGTAGTTCACATCTTCTTTACTGAAACTACAAAATATTGTGGAATATAACAGAATAAAAAAATAAAAATAAATAAACAAATAAATAAATTCCCAAATAAAAAAATTAAAGAAGATCTAAATAATTCGATATCCCATGGTTTGGGATCAGAAGATTTAAGGTTATTAAATAGAAATAATTACCAAATTAATCTACACAATCAAAGCAATTCTTATAAAATTTCAACAGCTTTTTATATATAAATGAAAAAAAATTCTAAGAATCAAGTGCAAATGCAAGCATCCCTGAATGGCCAAAAAAAAAATCTTGAAAAGAAGAACCAAGTTTGAAAATTCACACTTCCTGATCTCAAAAATTACTGAAAGCTACAGTCATCAAGAGTATGGTCTTGACAAAAACAGACATATAGACAAATACAACAAAAGAGAGGGAACAGAAATAAACACATATATATAGTCAACTAATCTTTGACAAAGGTATAAAATACAAAATAGGTAAAATATAATCTTTTTAAAAAATGGTGTTGGTAGGGGCACCTGGTTGGCTCAGTGGATTAAGCCACTGCCTTCTGCTCAGGTCATGATCTCGGGGTCCTGGGATCGGGCCCCGCATTGGGCTCTCTGCTCCGCAGGGAGCCTGCTTCCTCCTCTCTCTCTGCCTGCCTCTCTGCCTACTTGTGATCTCTCGCTCTGTCAAATAAATAAATAAAATCTTTTAAAAAAATGGTGTTGGTAAACTAGATGTCCACATGTAAAAATAAAATATATATATATAAATATATATATATATATATATATATATTGGGGTATTTGCTTTACAGCATACACAAGAATCAGCTCAAAATTAATGACATACTTAAACATAAGACCAAAAACTGCAAAACTCTTTAAGGAAGCATAGTTTTATGTTATTATGACCTTGGATTAGGCAATAGGTTCTTAAATATGACCAAAAGCAAAGAAAAGAAGAGAAAAGGAGGAAAGAAAGAAAAGGACAGAAAGAAAGAAAAAGAAAGAAAGAAAGAAAGAAAGAAAGAAAGAAAGAAAGAAAGAAAGAAAAAGATAATAGGCAGGTGCTCTGGTTCAAGATGGCAACATAAGAAGTGAATACACACAGCATAGGGAGTGAATACAAATTAGAAGGAATTAATCATAGATTAGAGGTTGTGGAAGAATAGATCAGTGACTTGAAATGCAGGGTAATGGAAAGCATACAAGCTAAACAGCAAAAAAAATTTTTTTAATGAGAATATAATAAGAGACTCATTTACATGCTGCTTACAACAGACTCACCTCAGATTTAAAGATGTATACAGACTGAAAGTGAAAGGATAGAAAAACACTTACCATGCAAATAGAAGCAAAAGCAAGCAAGCAAGCAAGCAAGCCATCCAGCCAGGGTAGAAATAGTTATATCAGAAAAAGTAGATGCTTTTAAAAAAATGACTGTAATAGGGTGCTTGGGTGAATCTGTTGGTTAAGCACCCAACTCTTGATCTCAGCCCAGGTCTTGATCTCAGGGTTATGAGTTTAAGCCCTCTGTTTGGCCCCATGATGAGCATGAAGCCTACTAAGAAAACAATCTGAAAATAAAGACTGTAACAGAAGGGCATTACATAATGATAAAAGCATTAGTCCAACAAGAGGATATAACAATTATAAATATCTATGCACCCAACACTGGACCATCTAAATACATAAGGCAAATATTAAAAGAGATAAAAAGAGAAATTGATGGTAATACAATAATAGTTGGGGACATTAATGTTCCACTTAAATCAATGGATAGCTCAGACAAAGAGAAAAACTAGAAGGAAAATATGTATTTGAATAAAACTGGATCAAATCCCAAGGTGAGTAGAGGAAAGGAAATAAGAAAGATTACAGCAGAAATAAATGATGCAAAGGCTAAGAACAATAGAAAAAATAAAGAAACCAAAGTACGGTTCTTTAAAAAGATCAACAACATTGGCAAACCCTTAGCCAGACTCATCAAGAAAGGACTCAAATAAGTAAAATCAGAAATGAGAGAGAATATATAGCTAAAACCACAGAAATAGAAAGGAGAATAAGAGAATACTATGAAGGGCACCTGAGTGGCTCAGTCAGTTAAGAGATTGACTCTTGGTTGTGGCATGGGTCATGATCTTGGGGTCCTGGGATCGAAGCCTGCATTAGACTCCATGCTTGGTAGGGATTCTACTTGGAATTCTCTCTCCTGCTCCTTCTGTCCCTCACCACACCCACACTCTCTTCCTCTATCTCTCTCTCTAAAATAAATAATCTTTAAAAAAAGGATACTATGAAAAATTACATGCCAAAACACTGGACAGCCTAGAAGAAATGGATAAATTCCTAGAAATGTACAATATCTGAAAACTAAACCAGGAAGAATTAGATAATCTGAATAGACCAATTACAAATAGCAAAATTGAATTAGTAATATAAAATTAACAAAAATAAAAGTCCAGGACCAGAAGGATTCACAAGTGAATTCTACCAAACATTTTAAGAAGAAGTAATACCTAGTCCTCTCAAAATATTCCAAAACATAGAAAACAAAGGAAAACTTCCAAATTCATTCTGTGAGGCCAGCATGACTCTGATACCAAAACCGAAGACACCACACACATGCACACACACACACACTACAGGCAATATACCTGATAAATGTAGATGCAAAAATGCTGAACAAAATATTTGCAAACAGCATACAGTGGTACATTAAAAATAATTTACCACAATCAGGAGGGTTTTATTCCTGGGATGCAAGGATGGTTCAATATTTGCAAATCCATCAACATCATAAACCGCCACAACAAAACAAAGGATAAAAATCATATGATCATCTCATCCCAATACATGCAGAAAAAAACATGTCACATGACTCAACATTCATTCATGATAAAAACTCTCAAAACATGGAGATAGAAGGGACATACCTTAAGATAATAAAGGTGGTATATAAAAAGCCCACAGCTAACATCATCCTCAATGGGGAAAAACTAAGAACTTTCTCTCTGGGGTCAAGTACCACACAAGGATGCCCACTTTCACCACTTTTATTCAACAGAGAACTGAAAGGTCTAGCAACAGCAGCCAGACAATAAAAAGAAATGAATCATCCATATTAGTAAAAGGAGAAGGCAAACTATTACTATTCACAGATGACATGATACTACACATAGAAAATGCTAAAGATTCCACCAAAAAAGTACTAGACACAATAAACAAATTCCGTAGTGTGACAGGATACAAAATTAATACCCAGAAATAAGTAATGTTTTATGCATTAATAATGAAGTAGCATTAAGAAAAATTAAAAAGTAAACAGCATTATTTACAATTACACCAGAAAGAATAAATTACCTAGGAATAAACTTAACCAAAGTGTTGAAAGACCTGTACTCTGAAAGCTATAAAACACTGATTAAAGAAATTGAATATGTCACATATAAATGGAAAGATATTCCATATCATGAATTGGAAAGAATTAATATTGTCAAAATGTCTGTATTGTCCAAAGCAATGTACACATTCAGTACAATCCCTATCAAAATACCAACAGCATTTTTCACAAAACAAGAATAAAATATAGTAAAATGTGTATGGAACCATAGAAGACTCCCAATAGCCAAACAATCCTGAGAAAGAACAAAGCTGAAGGTTTTACAATTCCAGATTTCTAAATACACTACAGAGCTGTAATAATCAAAACAGTATGGTACTGCCACAAAAAGGCATATAGATCAGTGGAACAGCATACAAACCCCAGAAATAATTGCCACATTTATATGGCAAATTAATTTAAGACAAAGGAGGCAAGAATATACAATGGGGAAAAAGTATTTAAAAAAAAATACTGCTGGGAAAACCAGACAACTACATGTAAAAGAATGAAATTGTATTCTTGTAGCACCATACACAAAATAAACTCAAAATGAACTAAAGATCTAAACCTGAGACCTAAAACCATAAAATTCCTAGAAGAGAACATAGTAATTTCTCAGATATCAGCCCTATCAATATTTTTTCTAGATTTGTCTCCTAAGACAATGAAAACAAAAGCAAATTTAAACTATTGGGACTACATCAAAATAAAATGCATAAGAGACTATGGACTCTGAAAAACAACCTGAGGGTTTTGAAGGGTCAGGGGTGGGAGGTTGGGGGAACAGGTGGTGAGTAATAGGGAGGGCACTTATTGCATGGAGCACTGGGTGTTGTGCAAAAACAATGAATACTGTTACGCTGAAAAAATAAATAAAATGGGAAAAAAAAGAAGAATTTAAAAATAAATAAATAAATAAATAAATAAATAAATAAATAAATAAAATGCATCTGCACAGTGAAGGAAGCCATGAACAAAACAAAAAGACAACCTATGGAATAAGAGAAGTTATTTACCAATGATATATCTGATAAAGGTTTAATAACTAAAATATATAAAGTACTCAGATAACTAAGCACCAAAAAAGTAATGCAATTAACAATAGGCAAAGGACCAGAATAATTTTTTTTCTAAAGAAGACATGGCCAACAGACACATGAAAAAATCCTCAACATTACTAATCATCACAGAAATACAAATCAAAACCATAGTAAGTTATCACATCATGCATGCTAGAATGGATACAAATCAAGAAGGAAAGAAACAAGTATTGGAAAGGATATGGAGAAAAAGGAACCCTCACACTATTGATAGGGATGTAAATTAGTACAGCCACTTTAGAAAATAGCTTGGAGATTCCTCAATAAATAAATAAATAAATAAATAAATAAATAAATAAATAAAATAGAGGCACCTGGGTGGCTCAGTCAGTTAAAGCATCTGCCTTCTGCTCAGGTCATGTTCCCAGGGTCCTGGAATCTAGCCCCATATTGGTCTCCCTGTTCAGTGGGGACCCTGCTTCTCCCACTCCCTCTGTTGCTCCCCCTTGTTGTGCATTGGCTCTCTCCCTCTCTCTCTCCCTCTCCCTCTCTCAAATAAATAAATACAAATCTTAAAAAATATTTTAAAAAATTAAAAATAGAAATACCATAGGACTCAGTAATTCCACTTTACTTAGGGAAAGCAAAATCACTAATTCAGAAAGATATATATATATATCTTTTATTTATTGCAGCATTATTTATAATAAACAAGACATGGAAGCCAAGACATGAAAGACTTAAGTGTCCTTCAACAGACAAATGAATAAGGAAAGTATGGCATTTATGCACAGCAGAATATTACATAGGCACAACAAATGAGATTGTGCCATTTAAGAAAGATAGATGAACCTAGAGTGTATTACGCTAAATGAAATAAGCTAGATTGAGAAAGAAAACTACCACTTGATTTAACTCATATGTGGAATTTAAGAAATAAAACAAAGAAAAATAAGAAACAACTAAAACCAGACTCTTAAAAACAGAGAACAGATTGTTGGTTGCCAGAGGAGACTTAGGTGAGGGGATGGGAGAAATAGTTGAAGGAGATTAAGAGTACACTTAATGTAGTGAACACTGAATAAAGTATACAATTGTTGAATCATTATATTGCAGACCTGAAAGTAATATAACACTGTGTGTTGATTATATTTGAATTAGAATATAAATCAAGTAAATTTTTTAAAATTCTGAAAATTCTTCAAGGTAAAACAAAATGGTGCTAATTAGTAATATAGAAATATAGATGACACTGATAAAGGTAAATATACAGTCAGATTCAGAGGTCAAAGAGCTGACATTACAACTGACAATGCTTTATGTTTGTTTTTTTCTTTTTGTTTTTGTTTTAGTTTTTCAATATGCTACTGAATTTAGTCTGCTAGTATTTTGTTGAGGATTTTTGCATCTATGTTCATCTGGAATATTAGCTTAAAATTTTATTTTATTTCATGTCTTATAGACATATAGGAGTAATGCTGACCTTGTAACATTAGTTTGGAAATGTTTCTTCCCTTTCAATTTTTTGAAGAATTTGACAATTAGTGGTAATTTTTTCTTTAATTGGTATAATTCACCCATGAAACTACCTAGACATATGCTTTTATTTGTTGTTTTTTAAATTATTACTGATTCAAATTCCTTACTCATAATTGAGCAATTTAGACTTCTTATTTCTTTAATACTTCAATATTGATAGGTTGTATATTTCTAGGAATTTATTTCTTAGAAATAAATAATTAAATTTATTTCTTAGAAATAAATAAATAAATAGATAATTGGGTTATCCAATTTATTGGTATATAATTGTTGATAGTAGTCTCTGGATCTTTGTATTGCTTGATATCAGTTGTAATGTCTTCTCTTTCATTTATAATTTTATTTATGTAAATTTTTTGCATGTTTGGTCTATCTAACAATTTGTCATTTTTTCTCTTAGTTTTATTGATTTTTTCTGTTACTTTTCTATTTCTGTTGTTTTTAAGTTTTCTGCTATAGTTATTGTTATTTCCCCCTTCTGAAAATTTGTTCCTTTTCTAGTTTCTTGAGGTGTAAAGTTAAGTTGTTTATTTAAGATATTTCTGTTTTCCTTTTTTTATTAAATTTATTTATTTATTTTCAGCATAACAGTACTCATTGTTTTTGCACCACACCCAGTGCTCCATGCCATAGGTGCCCTCTCTATTACTGTCCACCTGGTTCCCCAACCTCCCACCCCCCGCCCCTTCAAAACCCTCAGGTTGTTTTTCAGAGTCCATAGTCTCTCATGGTTCACCTCCCCTTCCAATTTCCCACAACTCCCTTCTCCTCTCCATCTCCCCATGTCCTCCATGTTCTTTATTATGCTCCACATATAAGTGAAACCATATGATACTTGACTCTCTCTGCTTGACTTATTTCGCTCAGCATAATCTCTTCTAGTCCCATCCATGTTGCTACAAAAGTTGGGTATTCATCCTTTCTGATGGAGGCATAATACTCCACATCTTCCTTATCCATTTAAGATATTTCTGTTTTCTTAAGGGAGGTGCTTATTACCATAAGCATTCCTCTTAGAACTGCTTTTGTTGAATCACATAGATTTTAGTATGCTGTTTCCATAGACAATTTTTTCAAGGTAATTTTGATTTCATTTTTGATTTCTCTTTGGATTTGGTTTTTCAGAGTTAATGTCATTTACTTTTCATGTGTTTGTAAATTTTCCAATTTTTAGTTTCATACCATTGTGGTTGTGTAAAGTACTTGATAATATTTAATCTTCTAAGCTTGTTAAGACTTGTTTTATGGCTTAACATATGATCTATCCCCATGAATATTCTGTATGCACTTGAGAAAAATGTGTATTCTGCTGTTGCTAGATAGAATGTTCTGGATGTATCTGTTAGGTCCATTTGGTGTATAATATCCTTGAAGTTCACTGTTTCCTTATTGAATTTCTATCCATATGATCTATAGATAGATGAAAGTGTGGTATTGAAGTACTTCTATTATTGTATCGATCTCTGTTTATTCCCTTCAATTCTGTTAATCCATAAGTGTTCCAATGCTGGATGTAAGTACAGTATTACTCCTTATCTAGAGGAGATAAGTTCCAGGACCCCCAGTGGATGCCTGAAACCATGAATAGTACAAAACCCTATATAAACTATGTGTTTTGGTTACACATATAAACCTATGATAAAGTTTAATTTATAAACCAGGCACAGTAAGAGTTTATCAGCAATAACTAATAATAAAATAAGACAATTAAAACAAGACACTGTTAAAAAAAACTTTGTGTGAATGGATCTGTTTCTTTCCCTCAAAATATATTATTTTACTGTACTCATACTTCTTGTGATGATATGAGATGATAAAATGCCTATATCATGAGATGAACTGAAGTGAATGATGTACTGGTGTAAAGGCTTTTCCTGGGGCACTATGATGTAACATTTGGCTACTATCGACATTCTGTTGATATGTCAGGAGGAGGATCATTTGTTTCAGATCTGTTGTTGATCACAGGTGACTGAAACTGTGTAAAGTGAAACCATGGTTAAGGGAGGACTTCTCTCTATCACCTATCTATCTATCTATATCTATAATTGTTATATTCTCTTGATGAACTGACTCCTTTGTTATTATATAATGGTCTTCCTTTCCTCATGCCATTTTAACTGAATGTCCATTTTGTCAATATAATCATTATCACCCCTAGTCATTTTTGTTTACCCTTTTCATGTAAAATGTTTTCTCATCTCTTCACTATCAGCCTAGATATACTTTTAAAACTAAAGTAAATCTTTTGTGAGGGGAAGAGGAGGAGGAGGGGGGCCCTAAGGTGCCTCATCCCTCAGCACAGCTAGATAAATATCAAATCATTCTAAACACCCAAGAAATCAAACTGAAAACTGAGAGGAAGAAAAAAAAACACTGCAACAATAGCAACAATACAAGCAGAACTGTAGAAGGTCAGAGCTGAGAAGAGTTGATTTGGGGGACATGAGAACTGCAGGTGCTATGGGAGCTATGGAGGGGAGGCAACCTTGCTTGCAGAGACTACTTCAAGATATTATAAGCAATGGAGTGCAAAATCTGAAGTTTTAGAAGTCCTTCACCACTGTGGCCATGCCTAGTTCTGCAATACTTCTGTGTGAAAGGACAAAGGAACATGGAAGTGGACAGCATGGTCTGAGGACTCCTTGGGTCACATGGTGGAAAATGTCTCCCCTGCTTGGAGTGCATTTTGTACTGGTGTAAAGGCTTTTCCTGGGACAGAAGAAAAGGTGGTAACAATGTGCTGAACTCTTCCCAGGCATAGAGGCAGGGATGCCCACGGAAGGCAGTGAGACTTGGTGACAGTTTTCTTCTCCATCATGCCATAAACTCTGAACTGTCATGTGGTCATGTGATGACTTTCTTGGGATGGGCAACAAATAGCAAAAGCATCCATGAACCTCCCTCAGAGGTTCAGCAACAAGCCACACCATGCAAGTCCCTAAAATTCGGAGTTTAGAAAACCAGCCACACACTTGAGGTTAAACTGCTCAGACACAGATAGGGTGAAAGCAGGGACATAAGAAGGGTGATTGTATTCTCTTCTGTGAAGGCTTCCTGAAAGAGTAGCAGACTCAGGCTCTGTCCCAGGGACAAGAAAGCAGCATGAAGCCATGTCGCCCAGCACCCATCAGCACTGATCTATCCCAGTGAGCTAAACAGGGCCACCAGTGGAGACTAGAGCTGCTTACACCAAGTCCTGTCCCCTGCACACTGCAGGCACATCTCCACTAGGGCAAGTTCTCCTGAGAGTCAGAGTAGCAGGCCCCTCCCCCAGAAGATGAGCACAAAACCCTCTCTAGCACCAAGTCTACTGATAATAGAGTGTTGAAAAGCTTCAACATTAGGGGAAAAATTATCTAACTTATTATATAACTTAAAAATCCTTTGGGATTTTTGTTCATTTGTTTGTCTTTCTAGCTTGTGTTTTTGTTTTGGATACAGAAACAATTTTTATTTATTTTATTATATTTTTAAATTATTTTAAATTTATTATAATTTATTTTCTCTATCAAGCTTCTCTTAACAAGCAGACCAAAATGCATTTAGGATCTAGCTTCCTTTATTTATTTTTAATTTTTCATTCTAATTTAACTTAATTTAATTTTAATTTTTATTTCTTTATTTCTTTATTTCTATTTTTTACCTCCACAATGACAAGAGAGAAGAATTCACCTCAAAAGAAAGAACTGGAAGAAATTATGGCCAGGGATTTAAACAATACCAATATAAGTAGGTTGTCTGTACTAGAATTTAAAAGCAACAATTATAAGGTAGTAGCTGGGCTTCAAAAAAAATTCAAAGATAATAGAGAATGTCTTACTGCAGAGATAAAAGCTAAAAGCTCATTAGACCAAAATTAAAAATGCTATAATTAAGATGCAAACCCAAATGTATACCATAAAAATATGGATGAAAAAAATATGCTGAAGCAGAGGAATGAATCAGTGATACAGAAGATATAGTTATAGAAAATAGTGAGTGTGAAAAGAAGAGGCAAACAAAGGTAATGGATCAGGAAGGTAGACTTAGGGAACTCAGTGACTTATTAAAATGTAATAGCATTCCTATCATAGGAATCCCAGAAGATGAGAGAGAAAAAAGGGCAGAAGGTTTGTGTGAGCAAATTATAACTGAAAAATTCCCTAACCTGGAGAAGGACACAGACATCAAAATCCAAGAAGCAGAGAGAACTCCCATTAAATTCAACAAAATCTGGCCATCACCAAGGCATATCATATTCAAATAGACAAAATACACGGAGAAGAAAAGAATCCAGAAAGTAGACGGAGGAAAAGTCCTTAACCTACAAGGGAAGACAGATCAGGTTCACAACAGATGTATCCTCAGGAAATTGGCAGGTCAGGAAAAAATTCTCAAGGTATATTCAATGTGCTGAATGGGAAAAATATGCAACCAAGGATACTTGATCCAGCAAGGCTATCATTCAGATTAAAAGGAGATAGAGTTTCACAGGGGAGTTTATGACCACTAAACAGGCCTTGTAGGAAATATTAAAGGGGACCCTTTGAGTAAAAAAGAGGAAGACCAAAAGCAACAAAGACAACAAAGGAACAGATAACAACACCAGAAACATCAACTTTATATGTAAAACAAAGGCACTAAATTCATATCTTTCTATAATCACTCCAAATGTAAATGGACTAAATGACAATCAAAAGACATAAGGTATCAGAACGGATTTTTAAAATTCCATCTAAATTTTGCTTACAAGAAACCCATTTTAGACCTAAAGAAGCATACAGATTGAAAATGAGGGATTAGAGAGCCATTGATGATGCAAATGGACATCAAAAGATTGAGCCAGAGTAGCCATACTTATATCAGACAAACTAGATTTTAAAGATTTTTTTTTATTTGACAGAGAGAGATCACAAGTAGATAGAGAGGCAGGCAGAGATAGAGAGAGAGAGGGAAGCAGGCTCCCTGCTGAGCAGACAGCCTGACGCGGGACTCGATCCCAGAACCCCGAGATCATGACCTGAGCCGAAGGCAGCGGCTTAACCCACTGAGCCACCCAGGTGCCCCCAAACTAGATTTTAAACTGAAGACTGTAACAAGAAATGAAGAAGGGCATTATATCATACTTAAGGGGTCTATCCTTCAAGAAGATTTAACAACTGTATAGTTATGACCCCAATTTGGGTGCACCCAAATATAAAAATCAATTAATAACAAATATCTAGAAACTCATTGATAATAATACAATAGCAGGGGATGTTAACACACTACTTACAATGATAGATAGGATATTTAAGCAGAAAATCAACAGGGAAACAATGGCTTTGAATGACACACGGGACAAGATGACCTTAGCAGATACATTCAGAACACTTCAACATAAAGAAGCAGAATAAGCATTCTTTTTTTTTTATGTTATGTTAGTCACCATACACCATCATTAGTTTTTTGTTTTGTTTTTTTTTCCATCATTAGTTTTTGATGTAGTATTCCATTATTCATTGTTTGCATGTAATACACAGTGCTCCATGCAATCCATGTCCTCCTTAATACCCACCTCCAGGCTCACACACACCCCCTTCTAAAACCCTCATTTTGTTTCCCAGAGTTCATAGTCTTTCATGGTTCATCTCCCACTCCAATTCCCCCCCTCTTCATTTTCCCTTTCTTTCTCCTAATGTCCCCCATTCTATTCCTTATACTACACAAATAAGTGAAACCATATGGTAATTAAATTTCTCTGCTTAACTTATTTCACTCAGCATAATCTCTTCCAGTCCCATCTATGTTGATGCAAAAGCTGGGTATTTATCCTTTCTGACACCTGAGTAATATTCTATTGTTTATATAGACCACATTTTCTTTGTCCAGTTGTCTGTTGCAGGGTATTTTGGCTCTTTCCACAATTTGGTTACTGGGACTTCATCAAGATAAAAAACTTCTATATAACAAAGAAAACAGTAAACAAAACAAAGAGGTAACCCACAGAATGGGAGAAGATATTTGCAAACAACACTACAGACATAGGACTGATATCCAAGATCTATAAAGAACTTCTCAAACTCAACACCCATAAAACAAATAATCAAGTCAAAAAATGGGCAGAAGACATGCACAGACACTTCTCCAAATAGGACATACAAATGGCTAACAGACACATGAAAAAATGTTAATCAGTGGCCATCAGGGAGATTCAAAATAAAACCATATTTTACCAATAAAACCAAAAATATACATTATTTTCAAGTGCATATGGAACATTGCCCAGATTAGATCATATGCTGGGTCACAAATCAGCTTTCAACTAGTACAAAAAGACTGAGATCATGGCATCCATATTTTCAGGTCTCAACATTTTGAAACTTGAAGTCAACCACAAGACAAAATTTGGAATGCTCACAGATATATGGAAGTTAATAACATCCTACTAAAAAGTGAATAGGTTAACCAGGAAATTAAAGAAGAAGAACAACAGCAACAACAAAATTACATGGAAACAAAGAAAGATGAAAATACAACAGTCTAAAACCAAAGGTGTTCCTCAGAGAGATATCAAGAAAATAATCCCACTTAAAATTGCACCAAAACCAATAAGATACCTAGAAATAAACCTAATGAAAGAGATAAACTAGCTGTACTCTGAAAACAATTGAACACTTACGAGAGAAATTGAAGAGGACACAAAGAAATGGAAAAGCATTCTATGCTCACAGATTGGAAGAACAATCATTATTGAAATGTCTATGTACCCAAAGCAATCTACACATTTAATGCAATCCCTATGAATATACCACCAGCATTTTTCACAGTTCTAGAACAAACGATCCTAAAATTTATATGGAACCACAAAAATTCATGAATAGTCAAAGCAACCCTGAAAAAGAAAACAAAAAAGGCATCATTATTCCAGATTTCAAGCTATATTACAAAGCTATAGTCATCAAGACTGTATGGTACTGGCATAAAAACAGACACACAGATCAATAGAACAGAATGGAAAATCCAGAAATTGACCCACAACTGTATGGTCAGTTAATCTTTGACAAACCAGGAAAGAATATCCAATGGAAAAAAGATAGTCTCTTTCAAAATGGTTTTTGGAAAACTGGACAGTCACATATAGAAGAATAAATCTAGACCATTTTCTTACACCATACCCAAAAATAAACTCAAAATGAATGAAAGACCTAAATGTGAGACAGGAAACCATCAAAATCCTAGAGGACAACATAGGCAGCAACTTCTTTGACCTCAGCTGTTGCAAATTCTTACTAGTCATGTCACTGGAAGCCAGGGAAATAAAAGCAACAATGAACTATTGAAACTTCAAGATAAAAGCTTCTGTACAATGAAGGAAACAATCAACAGAAAGATAGCCTATGGAATGGGAGAATATATTTGCAAATGACATATCTGATAAAGTGTTCGTATCCAAAATCTATATAAAGAGCTTAAAAAAAACACAATACCCCAGAAACAAATAATCCAGTAAAGAAATGTTCAGAAGACATGAGTAGACATTTTTCCAAAGACTACATCCAGTTGACTAAGAGACCCATGAAAAGATGTTCATCACTTATCATTAGGGAAATACAAATCAAAACCAAGATGAGATATTACCTCATACTTGCCAGAATGGCAAAAATTAGCAACATAAAAAACAATAGGTGTTGGCAAGGATGTGGAGAAAAGGGAACCCTCTTTCACTATTTGTGGGATTCAAACTGGCACAGTCATTCTGGAAGTCAGTAAACAGTTCCCCAACAAGTTCAAAATAGGATTACCCTGTAACCCAGCAATTGCACTAAGTAACTACTCAAATGTTACAAAAAACAGATTTGAAGGGGTACATGTAGCCCCATGTTTATAGCAGCATTATCAACCATAGCCAAATTTTGGGGAGACCCCAAATGTCCATTGATTGTTGAATAGATAAAGAAGATTTGGTATATATACATATAATGGAATATTACTCAGACACCAAAAAAAAAAAAAAAAAAGAAATCTTGCCATTTGCAAGGATGTGAATGGAGCTAGATGTATTATGCTAAGTAAAAAAAAAAAGTCAGAGAAAGACAAATACCATATGATTTCATTCATATGTAGAACTTGAGAAACAAAAAAGATAAGCATATGGAAAGGGCTAGAAACAAAAGAGAGAGGGGAAAGCAAACCATAAGAGACTCTTAACTATAGAGAACAGAGAGTTGATGGAGGGAAGTGGTTGGGAGGATGTGGGAATGGACTAAATGGGAGATGGGTATTAAGGAGGGCACTTGTTCTGATGAGCTCTGAGTATTGTATGTAAGCGATGAATCACTGAATTCTACTCCTGAAACAATATTGCACTGTATGTTAACTAACTAGAATTTAAATAATTTTTAAATTAAAAAAATAAAAAATAAATAAAATATTTTTTAAAAAGTAAATCTCTTGTAAGCAACACATTGATGGATCTTGAGGGTTTTTGTTTGTTTGTTTTTGTTTTGTTTTTTTAATACATTCAGGCACTCTGTCTTTTGAGTGGAGAATTTAGTATGATTTTTTAAGTAATTATTGGTAAGTAAGAATTTATTTTTTTTTTAAAGATTTTATTTATTTGACAGATAGAGATCATAAGTAGGGAGAGAGGCAGGCAGAGAGAGAGAGAGGAGGAAGCAGGCTTCCTGCCAAGCAGAGAGCCCAACGCGGGGCTCGATCCCAGGACCCTGGGATCATGACCTGAGCGAAAGGCAAAGGCTTTAACCCACTGAGCCACCCAGGCACCCCGGTAAGTAAGAATTTATTATTGTTGTTGTTTAAATTGTTTTCCTACTGTACTATAGTTCTTTTTTTTTCTTCCTCTTTTGTTGTGTTTCTTTTGTGATTTGTTATTTTTGTAATGCTATGCTTTGGTTACTTTTTCTATTTTTGTGTATTTACTTGAATTTTTTTCTTTTCTTTGTGGTTACCATGAGGCTTACATAAAACATAATTATAACAGTCTATTTTAAGGTGATAACAACTTATTTTTATTTTATTTATTTATTTGTCAATCTATTTACTTATTTATTCTTTTTTATATCTTAATTTAATTTAATTTTTTTCAGTGTTCCAAGATTCATTTTTTATGCATCATACCTAGTGCTCCATGTAATAGAGCCCTCCTTAATACCCTCTAAACAACTTATAATCAATCCCATACAAAAACTCCACACTTTCACTTCACCCTCCCTTGCTTTTTATGTGATTGACATAAAAATTTTCTTTTTTTTTCTTTTTTTTTCCATTTTATTTATTTTTTCAGCATAACAATATTCATTGTTTTTGCACAATACCCAGTGCTCCATGCAATACGTGCCCTCCCTATTACCCACCACCTGTTCCCCCAACCTCCCACCCCTGACCCTTCAAAACCCTCAGGTTGTTTTTCAGAGTCCATAGTCTCTTATGGTTCGCCTCCCCTTCCAAATTTTTTTTTTAATAAACATATAATGTATTTTTATCCCCAGGGGTATAGGTCTGTGAATGGCCAGGTTTACACACTTCACAGCACTCACAATAGCACATACCCTCCCCAATGTCCATAGCCCCCTCCCCCTCTCCCAATCCCACCTCCCCCCAGCAACCCCCAGTTTGTTTTGTGAGATTAAGAGTCATTTATGATTTGTCTCCCTCCCAATCCCATCTTGTTTCATTTATTCTTCTCCTATCCCCCTAACCCCCCATGTTGCTTCTCCATGTCCTCATATCAGGGAGATCATATGATAGTTGTCTTTCTCCGATTGACTTATTTCACTAAGCATGATATGCTCTAGTTCCATCCACATCGTCGCAAATGGCAAGATTTCATTTCTTTTGATGGCTGCATAGTATTCCATTGTGTATATATACCACATCTTCTTTATCCATTCATCTGTTGATGGACATCTAGGTTTAAAGATATTTTTATTTATTTATTTGACAGAGAGAGATCAAAATTAGGCAGATAGGCAGGCAGAGAGAGAGAGAGGATGGAATCGGGCTCCCTGCTGAGCAGAGAGCCCGACATGGAGCTTGATCCCAGGACCCTGGCATCATGACCTGAGCTGAAGGCAGAGGCTTTAACCCACAGAGCCACCCAGGATCCCCCAAAATTTCTTTCTTTCAATGTATATCAATTAATAATGTATTGTAGATGCAGCTATATTTTATACTTTTGGGATTTTTAAAGATTTATTTATTTATTTTGAGAGAGAGCACACAAGCAGGGAGAGGGGGTAGAAGGCAAGAGAGAAGGGGTGAAGCATACTCCTTGCTGAGTGTAGAGCCTGATGCAGGGCTTGATCTCTTGACTGAGATCATGACCCTAGCTGAAATCAGGAATTGAAGCTTAACGGACTGAACCACCCAGGCATAGTGATGCTTTTGTTTTTAAATTTTATTCTAGAGTTAAAAGTGATTTATACTCCAACACACAATAGTAGGTTATTCTGAATTTGACTGTGTACTTAGACATTTACTGGTGAGTTTTCTACTTTCATATGTTTTTATGTTGTTACTTTTTTATGTTATGTTGTTACTTTTTTATGTTGTTACTCAGTTTATTTCAATTTGAAAAACTCCATTTAGCTTTTTTTTTTTAATAAGGCAAACGTAGTAATGATAAAGTCCCTCAGCTTTGTTTGTCTGATAATGTCTTATTTCTTTTTCCTAGGTACACTATTCTTAATTGGCAGGGTTGTTTTCTTTCTTTTAAAACTTTGAATATATCATTCCACTCCATACTGGCTTGCAAGTTTCTGCTTAGAAAATTGCTGATAGCTATATGACGGTTCCCTTCTCCGTGATGAGTTGCTTTTCTCTTGCTGCTTTCCATTATCTCCTTATCTTTGAATTTTGACAATTTCCTTATAATGTATCTTGGAGTGATCTTTGGGTTGATCTTCCTTGTAGGTTTTGTTTTGTTTTTTGTTTTTTTTTTTTTTTGGTAGGGTTTTTTTTTTTTTTAATTTCCATGAATCTGAGTGTCCATATCTCTTCCAAGATTTAGAAGGTTTTAACTCATTATTATTTTTTAAATAACTTTTCTGTCCCTTTCTATCTTATACTTCTGGGAATTTCACATAGACTATATTAATTTATTTGGTTGTGTCCCATAGGCTGTATGTTTCCTTTACCTTTTTTCATTCTTTGTTCTTTTTGTTCCTCTAATTTCAAATAACTTCCTTTGCATACACTGTTTCTTCCTTCTGAATGATTGAGTCTGTTGTTGATTTCAATTCACCTTTTATGTCTCAGTCACTATCCTCTTCAGTTCCATGATGTCTGTTTGGTTCTTTTTCATGGTTTTCACTTCCTTATTAAACTTCCCATTTTGTCCATGCATCAGATTTTTATTTCATTTAGTTATCTATCTGTGTTCTTTCATTCTTTCTTTCTTTCTTTCTTTTCTTTCTTTTATCATGGAGATTCTTTAAGATAATTATTTTGATTTTCCTTTCAGGTAATTTGTAGATCTCCAGTTCTTTGAAGTCAAATACTGGAACTTTATTAGTTTTCTTTGGTGATGATCTATTTGTCTGAATATTCTTGCTCCATGTAGTCTTGTGTTGTTTGTGCATTTGAAAGAGCAAATACCCCTTCTTATATTTACAGATTGGTATCAGCAGGTAAATACTTTATTCTGTCAGGTCCCTGGACTGATTGAATTGCCCCCAGGGTCACCTTTAATCAGGGTTTTAGTCAGGTCACATGGC
Source organism: Meles meles (assembly GCF_922984935.1). Taxonomy (NCBI): domain Eukaryota; kingdom Metazoa; phylum Chordata; class Mammalia; order Carnivora; family Mustelidae; genus Meles; species Meles meles. The sequence continues at coordinate 74,051,420 of NC_060087.1, read as the reverse complement.
TGTCACTATGTCTGTAGTGGGGTCTGTGGTTTGTACAACTGTTACTTGGAACTGAGGTGGTCTTCTATCTGATCTTGTCTCATTGATAGATGAAAAGGATTGCCTCCAGGACATTGCTTAGTAGGGTAAGTGCTATGCATAAGTCTGCTTCAGGGAAGTTAGGTCCACAGCTGGTAGGACCGTTTCCAGGTGGGTGTGGCTGTCATCAGAACCTTGGAAACAACCCCACTAAGTCACTGAGTAATATCTCTGGATGACTGGCCTAGACCCAGACCACAGCTGAGAAAGACTGGAACCAAATCAGTGAAAAATCAGGGACAACAACTGGGACTAAAGTCTTCAGTCTTCTCTTCAGAGTTATAGAGAGACTGTCTACTGTCAAGTTCCTGGTCAGGTAAAACTCTCCCTGGACTATGCCTAAAATGGGCTGGAGCCAGGTCACAAGTCTGTTTCATGATCTGCAATCAGACCATGACCAGAAGCCCTGCCTACTGGGGTAGGTGCTTTGCTGAGTCCCTTGATGATCAGGACTGCTCCAAGAACACAGCTGAGTGAGGCTGGAGCCAAGACACAGGCCACTACGGTGTCCATATTCAGGACCAAATTCAGCTGGTTTGGCTCCTCCTGGTCCCATGGCAGATTGTGCTGGTGGCAGGACCAAAGACAAATGGGGCTGTAACTAGGTACACAGGGTTTCTGGGTCTTTATCCAGGGTCACCAAAAAATGTCCTGTGACCTTGACAAGAGACTGCTCTCTAAAATAGCTTTGCTTGGTCTTGGGCTGGATCAGTGTTTAACAATCTCCTACATGGGTCCCAAAACTCCCACAAAGGCACTTTTTTCCATGAGTAGGTGTCAAATTACTGTTGTGGGGGGACAGAGCAGGGGACTTTTATTCTGCCATCTTAATCAAAATGATATTATTTTACACAACCTAGATGTCTAACAATATGAGGTAAGTTGAATTATTTGTACCTCTGAACTGTGCGATAGAATGAAGTCATTAAAACAAGTTGTATTGTAAAAAATGATGTAATATATTTTTATATGAAAAAAGGAAGTTCCAAAATACTATGTACAAGGAGACTTCTGGCTTTTGGTCTGATGTGTTAAGAGCTTATAAGTTGTCATTATTGTCCTCACAAGAAGAAGAAGGTAGACTGAAAATTAACACCTCTTCTTACATTCATCATAAAGTTGAGGTCAAAGGACAAAAACTGCCAGGAAAATTGGAGAAATTGATACTGAGAATTACAGCTTGCCAGTAGCAGAAATCCACCACTGAAGCTAGTACTGGTTGGAACACTTAAACTCTAATTAATGAGTTGCTGAAGGCTCAGGGTGGACTAACTTGAGAATTAAAAACTTCACATGTCCAGTCCTAGTGGGGATCTCAAAACTTTATAAATTTTATCTCCAGGAGCCCTACCAAATCAACTGGATGAAGTTTGAAGAAAAATCCTCTCATGCTTTTGGCACAGGAAGGGAAAAGTATGCATTTTGAAAAATAGCCAGAGCATTCTATTCTCCTTAACCATGGCATACTATCAAAAGAAACTATTCATTAAAGACTAGCCCATTTTTTTTCTAACAGGACCTAACTAACCTGGGGGAAGGGAGATACACAACTTCAGTCCCCTCTGTTGTTTTGACTGACCTAAAGGAAGAGAAAATAATCTAAGAAGCACTTGTGAAAATTAGTCTGGGGACACATCCTTTTAAATGACTGAGGCCAGTCATAGGAGTATAGAATTCTTCCTCTCCCTCACACCATACCACCACATCAATCTGGCTACTGTATGATAATACTGGATTACAACTTAAAGAACTACAATATTCAGACCTTATTTAAAAAGGACTCTTAGGAAAATCCAAAGACAACAAGGGAAATAAAAACAGGCGCACTACAGAAAAATTTAGCCTCCTCTAACTGCAGCTACAGCAAACAGTAAACACAGACTATCTCCCAATCAGAAAAACAAAACCTTTAACAAATGTATTAGTTCTGACTTTGAACAAAAAATTACAAGACATGCTAAAAGGCAAAAAAAAAAAAGAAAGAAAGAAAAGACAAATAAGTATCAAAATTAGACTAAGATATGACAGAAATTTTGTATCAACTTGATTTAAAATAATTAGGATAAATATGCTAACAATTCCAATAGAAAAAGTAGACAACATGGAAAAGCACATAGATAATGTGAGCAAAGATAGACATGATAAAAAAGAATTGAAAGGATATGCTAGAAATGAACAATACTATAAAAAGTAACAAATAATTTCAGTAGACTCATCAGTAGATTAAACATGGCCTTGGAAAGAATCAGTGAGTTTGAAAATATCTCCATAGACACTTCTAAAACATAAATGTAAAGAAAAAAAAGAATGATTTGACAATTTAAGAGAGCTATTTATTCAAAAATAATTATAACAACAATGTATTTAATGATTACAGTTTATGGATAACTGAAATAAATAATAACAATATGTTCAGTGATGGGAGGGAGGAATTTGGAATAATATGTTATAAAGTATTTACACTATCCATGAAGAAGCACGGTGTTATTTGAAAATTGATTTAGATTAGTTGTAAATGTATATGGCAATGTCTAGGGCATCTGCTTAGAATTTTTAAAAATAAATTTATTTGAAATGCTAAGTATAAAGACATAATTTAATCATAAAACTGTATAATTAAAACCAAAGAAAGAGGAAAAAGAGTAGGAGACAAAACAAGAGAAAAAATTTAAAAAATTATTGAACATAAATATGTAGATTAAACCAAATATATTAATAATAACATTAAATATGTTCTATATACACTAATTAAAGGACATAAATTGCCAGAGTGGATGAAAAGAACCAAACATGTGTTGTATTTAAAACAATATGTACAATATGACTTCAATTTTTAAAAGCTTTAGATCCATACCCATATCTTTATTTTAATAACAAAGAAAAACAAGATGAAAAGGATGTAACTCAAAAATTATTATAAAAGTGATTATGGGGGCACCCGGATGGTTCAGCGGGTTAAAGCCCCTGCCTTCAGCTCAGGTCATGATCCCAGGGTCCAGGGATCGAGCCCCACATCGGGATCTCTGCTTGGCAGGGAGCCTACTTCCCTTCCTCTCTCTGCCTGTCTCTCTGCCTGCTTGTGATCTCTGTCTGTCAAATGAATAAATACAATCTAAAAAAAAAATAAAAATTAAAAAAAAAGTGATTATGTATTGGTGGTAAAGTTGTAGGCAGAATTTATTTGATTTCTCTCTTTACATATTTTGAAAATCATCTACAATGAAATGATATAATTTTTGTAATGAGAAAAAACAATAAATTTTATGAAAATAGAAATGCAGTGTGCCTGGGGGGCTAAGTTGATTAAGCATTTTCCTTTGGCTCAGGTCATGATCTCAAGGTCCTGAGATCAAGTCCTGCATTGGGCTCCCTCCTTAGCGGGGAGCCTGCTGCTCCCTCTGCCTCTACCCTGCCACCCCACTACTTCTGTGCTCTCTCTCTCTCACTCTCTCTCTCTCAAATAAATAAATAAAATCTTAAAAAAATAAAATAGCAATGCAATTGGAAAAGTTTGTGCATTTTACAAGCCAGTGTCTAACTTTTATAGGGAAAGGTATCTATGAATTAGGACCCAACCTGAGTAATAAAATACGGTTGACCCTAGCTCTGGATTTTCTTAGTGCAATGCTTATAAATACATATTTTTATTAAAAAAAGCAGCCATACTAACATTCCATATTCATTGTAGCACAGTTAAAAATTTTAGAAACAGAAAAAATCAACTTTATATATAACAACACTTCCAAACTTACAATGTAGTACTTATAGACTTACAGGTGTGTGTGTGTGTGTTTCTATGTGATTATGGTGCTCATAGTTTTGTGGTTTGACTTTTTTTTCACTTATTTATGTATAGTGAATTTATTCTCAGGCCCATTATATGTACAAAATATCCATGGCTGCACAGAAGTCCCCTCAATGGAGGCAACATGAGTTATTAACTAATACATATTGCTGGACATTTAAAGTTTATTTCATTTTCTCTAGATACAAAAAAGTGCCCGTGTGAATAATCTTGTAAAATCATTTTTATATAGCTGTGGCAAGGATTTTATAGAATAAATTTATAAAAATTAAATACTAGGTCAAAGGTATGAGAATTTATGATGCTTTTGAAACATATTGATAAATTTTCCTTCAAAATGCTTAATAGTAAACACTATGTATGTATTTTCCCACACATATTCATTAACACTAAACATAATTATTAATTTTCCTTTCTGTTGTATTATATGTAAGAGAGTGTTTCTCATTTCAATTTGCATTTTATTACAAGTGAGGTTGAGTTTACTTCAAATTTGAATTTTTTAATTAACAAAGTAATTAACCTGTCCAATTTTCCTTTGACTTTTTCTTATTAATTGGGGATAGATGATCTTTATACAATGAAAAGTTCCTAACCCTTTGTCAGTCTGTATTGTGAATACATTGCCTGTTTTCTTTTTTTTATTTTTGACTATTGATTTTCTTTAACTTCTGTTTTATAGTATGTTTAATACGTAGATATGGTTGTTTAGTAAGATTTAGATTCCTCAATCTTTTCCTTTATAGTTTCTGTCTTAGGGGTTATGCTTATAGAGTCTTTTCTTTTCACAACACAATATAGATATTAATCAATACTTATATTGTTTATTTCAAATTATTAGACTTTCAGATTTAGCAGTCATTACATACAAATTCCATGTAGGCACATTTAAACACATCTTGTAATAAAAGCAAATGATTTCCAATATTAAAAAGAATATTTACTCATATATCTTTTAATATTCTATAACTACAAGCATAAGGTTTTGCATAGATACAGGTATGTATGTGAATTTGTATATATTTGGGCAGATCAACACTTTTTTCTCTCCTTTAGAAGCATCTGTATTGTATGTACAGAAATATATGCACACACATGTTAATGATGTGAGTCTTTATCAGGTAATTGATACTTTAGCCATTAATTTCTCACTATATTGTTATGGCTATATCTTAAAATATCTTATAGCAGAAATTTTTCAAAACATCGCTGTATGTACAAATTCAGTATGACTTTAATTCACTTACATACATTTGAGGAGGAATGCTGATATAAAATCATAACACTTTTATATATATTGTTATATTCCATGCAGCCAAACTAGACCATGTAATTGGAAGTGTGCTCTTAGTAGCTGACATACATCTTTTACCAATTTCAACCAAAATTCCTTTTAGTAACTATTTAAAAAATGTAGATCTAATAAACCTAGCCTTATATCAATGATGCTGATGACTTTTAGCCTTTTAGTCAGAGAAAACTATCATTAAGTAGATGCTTTTGGCTTTTAATCTGTACATAATTGGAACTGTTTTAATTTTCAAAATGGAATCACTTAGTTCTGGCTAAAGGTGATATATTTTGCCTTCAGTTTTTCATTAGACTTTTTCTGTGAAGATACTTCTTTTATAGAAAAATGAATCTAGGGGTGCCTGGGTGGCTCAGTGGGTTAAAGCCTCTGCCTTTGGCTCAGGTCATGATCCCAGGGTCCTGGGATTGAGCCCCACATCAGGCTCTCTGCTCAGCAGGGAGCCTGCTTCCTCCTCTCTCTCTGCCTGCCTCTCTGCCTACTTGTGCTGTCAAATAAATAAATAAAATCTTAAAAAAAAAGAAAAATGAATCTAAATGTATTCAGTAACAACCCATTGTTGCAATTTGTCATTATGATACCGACCATGTTACAAATAAATATTTTAAATAGTAAATTACATAAGAAGAAATTCTGTGCAGGTGGTTATTGGAATTATGCTTTTATGACATGAATGTTGCTGTAGTGCCTTACGTCCTCTACAAATGATATCTCTGGACCACAGTCATCCATATACAATATATATATAATATTGGGGGTTCCTTCAAAATAAAGGGGGATATTCACCCTGAAAGAAAATCTCACTGAGAAACATTACTATTACAGGGTTCTTTGCCATCCTTGAAATGGAACTATTATTCACCATGTTTTCTTGGCAGCCTGATTCACATGGGAGTTACACAAAGGCAATGTATGTGTTCTGAGTAGTTCATTTGAATGGCTTATTTAAGAACTAGTGGTTGCTCATGGATAATTCTAATTTTCTTCTTATGAAAGCATGAAAAAACTCAGCAAAACAGAGTATCGCAAGCCACTTGATTAGGTAAGGCAGAGATATTTGTACTTCATATTGTGGCCTGTCAATATTTATCAGTAGTAAGAACTTAACAACAGTTTTCTTCTATAAAGCTTATTAATTCCCTAAGTGTCATTTGCCAGTAGTTTGATGTTTAAAATTCTTGTAAGGGTAAGTTGGAAAACAATGACATAATTACCAACCTAATATCAGTGCAGTTTAGAGAAATTAAAGTGATTATTTGAGGGGAAGTAATAAGATTACAGTTATGGGATATTGTTTTTTTAGTTGATTATCACAACAAAACAGTGGTGGTTTAGAGATTTTATTATTTTTTTTAGTTTTATTTTATTTTTCAGTGTTCAAGATTCATTGTTTATGCACCACACCCAGTGCTCCATGCAATACATACCCTCCTTAATACCCATCACTAGGCTCACCCATCCCCCAACCCCCCTCCATTCCAAAACCTTCAGTTTGTTTCTTAGAATCCACAGTCTCTCATGGTTGAAGATGTAGGTAGTTGGTTCACAAAGTTATCCAAGAAATGTCTCCCATTAAACTTTACTTTTAATCCTTAGATTATGCTATCATAAATTCACTGGTAGTTTAGTCATAGGAAATAGTACTGCTTCTTTTACCATTCAGCATTGTGAGAACTGTTAGACTTATGCCCAGAGGCTTCATGCTAACAGCTTTCAGAAGGTTAATGAAACAAATGGGCCTGAACTGATGTTTTAGGCATGTTGAAAAAAATGATGCACAACATTATCTCTTACCATTTGAGCATAACAGGGACACTGTCAACTTGAAATTCAGAAGGTTGGTTTATATTTTCTATTCTTTTTCTTTTCTTTTCTTTTCTTTTTTATTTATTTTTATTTGTTTATTTACAGCATAACAGTGTTCATTGTTTTGGGATCACACCCAGTGCTCCATGCAGTACGTGCCCTCCCTATTACCCACCACCTGGTTCCTCAACCTCCCACCCCACACCCACCCCCCTGCCGCCCCTTCATAACCCTCTGGTTGTTTTTCAGGGTCCATAGTCTCTCATGGTTCATCTCCCCTTCCAGTTTCCCTCAACTCCCTCTTCTCTCCATCTCCCCATGTCCTCCATGATATTTGTTATGCTCCACAAATAAGTGAAACCGTAAGCTAATTGACTCTCTCTGCTTGACTTATTTCGCTCAGCATAATTTCTTCCAGTCCCGTCCATGTTGCTACAAAAGTTGGGTATTCGTCCTTTCTGATGGAGGCATAATACTCCATTGTGTATATGGACCACATCTTCCTTATCCATTCATCCGTTGAAGGGCATCTTGGTTCTTTCCACAGTTTGGCGACCGTAGCCATTGCTGCAATAAACATTGGGGTACAGATGGCCCTTCTTTTCACTACATCTGTATCTTTGGGGTAAATACCCAGCAGTGCAATTGCAGGGTCATAGGGAAGCTCTATTTTTAATTTCTTCAGGAATCTCCACACTGTTCTCCAAAGTGGCTGCACTAACTTGCATTCCCACCAACAGTGTAAGAGGGTTCCCCATTCTCCACATCCTCTCCAACACACGTTGTTTCCTGTCTTGCTAATTTTGGCCATTCTAACTGGTGTTAGGTGGTATCTCAATGTGGTTTTAATTTGAATCTCCCTGATGGCTAGTGATATTGAACATTTTTTCATGTGTCTGATAGCCATTTGTATGTCTTCATTGGAGAAGTGTCTGTTCATATCTTCTGCCCATTTTATGATATGATTATCTGTTTTGTGTGTGTTGAGTTTGAGAAGTTCTTTATAGATCCTGGATATCAACCTTTTGTCTGTACTGTCATTTGCAAATATCTTCTCCCATTCCGTGGGTTGCCTCTTTGTTTTGTTGACTGTTTCCTTTGCTGGGCAGAAGCTTTTGATCTTGATGAAGTCCCAAAAGTTCATTTTTGCTTTTGTTTCCTTGGCCTTTGGAGACATATCTTGAAAGAAGTTGCTGTGGCTGATATCGAAGAGGTTACTGCCTATGTTCTCCTCTAGGATTCTGATGGATTCCTGTCTCACGTTGAGGTCTTTTATCCATTTCGAGTTTATCTTTGTGTACGGTGTAAGAGAATGGTCGAGTTTCATTCTTCTACATATCGCTGTCCAGTTTTCCCAGCAGCATTCATTGAAGAGACTGTCTTTTTCCATTGAATATTTTTTCCTGTTTTTTCGAAGATTATTTCACCATAGAGTTGAGGGTCCATATCTGGGCTCTCCACTCTGTTCCACTGGTCTATGTGTCTGTTTTTATGCCAGTACCACGCTGTCTTGGTGATCACAGCTTTGTAGTAAAGCTTGAAATCGGGTAACGTGATGCCGCCAGTTTTGTTTTTGTTTTTCAAAATTTCCTTAGCAATTCTGGGTCTCTTCTGATTCCATACAAATTTTAGGATTATTTGCTCCAGCTCTTTGAAAAATATCGGTGGAATTTTTATCGGAATGGCATTAAAATATAGATTGCTCTAGGCAGTATAGACATTTTAACAATGTTTATTCTTCCAATCCAAGAGCATGGAACAGTCTTCCATCTTTTTGTGTCTTCTTCAATTTCTTTCATGAGTGTTCTGTAGTTCCTCGAGTACAGGTCCTTTACTTCTTTGGTTAGGTTTATGCCCAGGTATCTTATGGTTCTTGGTGCTATAGTAAATGGAATCGATTCTCTAATTTCCCTTTCTGTATTTTCATTGTTAGTGTATAAGAAAGCCACTGATTTCTGTACATTGACTTTGTATCCTGCCATGTTACTGAATTGCTGTATGAGTTCTAGTAGTTTGGGGGTGGAGTCTTTGGGGTTTTCCATATAAAGAATCATGTCATCTGTGAAGAGAGAGAGTTTGACTTCTTTCTTGCCAATTTGGATACCTTTTATTTCTCTTTGTTGTCTGATTGCCGTTGCTAGAACTTCTAATACTATGTTGAACAAGAGTGGTGAGAGTGGGCATCCTTGTCGTGTTCCTGATCTCAACGAGAAAGCTGCTAGCTTTTTCCCATTGAAGATGATATTTGCTGTGGGCCTTTCATAGATAGATTTTATGAAGTTCAGGAATGTTCCCTCTATCCCTATACTTTGAAGCGTTTTCATCAGGAATGGATGCTGGATTTTGTCAAATGCTTTTTCTGCATCAATTGAGAGGACCATGTGGTTCTTCTCTCTTCTCTTATTGATGTGTTTTATCACACTGATTGATTTGCGAATGTTGAACCAACCTTGCAACCCAGGGATGAATCCCACCTGGTCATGGTGGATAATCTTTTGAATGTGCTGCTGGATCCTGTTTGATAGGATCTTGTTGAGAATCTTTGCATCCATATTCATCAGGGATATTGGTCTGAAATTCTCCTTTTTGGTAGGGTCTTTGCCTGGTTTGGGGACCAGGGTAATGCTGGCTTCATAAAAAGAGTCTGGAAGTTTTCCTTCTGCTTCAATTTTTTGAAACAGCTTCAGGAGAATTGGTGTTATTTCTTCTTTGAAAGTTTGGTAGAATTCCCCAGGGAATCCATCAGGTCCTGGGCTCTTGTTTTTTGGGAGGTTTTTGATCACTGCTTCAATCTCATTACTAGATATCGGTCTATTTAGGTTGTCAATTTCTTCCTGGTTCAATTTTGGGAGTTTGTAGCTTTCCAGGAATGCATCCATTTCATCTAGGTTGCCTAGCTTATTGGCATATAACTGTTGGTAATAATTTCTGATGATTGTTTCTATTTCCTTGGTGTTAGTTGTGATCTCTCCCTTTTCATTCATAATTTTATTAATTTGGGCTTTCTCTCTTTTCTTTTGGATTAGTGTGGCCAATGGTTTATCGATCTTACTGATTCTTTCAAAAAACCAGCTTCTAGTTTCATTGATACGTTCTACTGTATCTCTTGTTTCTACCTCATTGATCTCTGCTCTAATCTTGATTATTTCCCTACTTGCATGTGGGGTTGGTTTGATTTGTTGTTGATTCTCCAGTTCTTTAAGGTGTAGAGACAGCTGGTGTATTCTGGATTTTTCAATTTTTTTGAGGGAGGCTTGGATGGCTATGTATTTCCCCCTTAGAACAGCCTTTGCTGTATCCCATAGGTTTTGGACCGAGGTGTCTTCATTCTCATTGGTTTCCATGAATTGTTTAAGTTCGTCTTTGATCTCCTGGTTGATCCAAGCATTCTTAAGCAAGGTGGTCTTTAGCTTCCAGGTGTTTGAGTTCCTTCTGAACTTTTCCTTGTGATTGAGCTCCAGTTTCAAAGCATTGTGATCGGAGAATATGCAGGGAATAATGTCAGTCTTTTGGTATTGGTTGAGTCCTGCTTTGTGACCCAGTATGTGGTCTATTCTGGAGAAGGTTCCATGTGCACTTGAGAAGAATGAATATTCTGTTGTTTTAGGGTGGAATATTCTGTATACGTCGATGAGGTCCATCTGGTCCAATGTTTCATTCAATGCTCTTATTTCTTTATTAATTTTCTGCTTCGATGATCTGTCTATTTCTGAGAGAGGCGTATTAAGATCTCCTACTATTATTGTATTCGTATCAATATGACTCTTTATCTTGATTAATAGTTTTCTTATGTAATTGGGTGCTCCCATATTGGGGGCATAGATATTCACAATTGTTAGATCGTCTTGGCGATAGTCCCTTTAAGAATTATGTAGTGTCCTTCTGTATCTCTGACTACAGTCTTTAGTTTAAAATCTAATTTATCTGATATGAGAATCGCTACTCCGGCCTTCTTTTGAGGCCCATTGGCATGAAAGATGCTTCTCCATCCCTTCACTTTCAGTCTGGGTGTATCCTTAGGTTCAAAATAGGTCTCTTGTAGACAACATATGGTTGGGTCCTGTCGTTTTATCCAATCTGCAACTCTGTGTCGTTTGATGGGCGCATTTAGGCCATTCACATTGAGAGTGATTATTGAGAGATAGGTTTTTATTGACATCGTGTTGCCTTTGAAGTCTTTCTGTCTATAGATTGTTTCTATATTTCTGTTCAATGATATTCTTAGGATTTTTTCTCTCTTATAGGACCCCCCTTAATATTTCCTGCAGTGTCGGCTTGGTGGTTGCATAGTCTTTTAAGCCTTGCCGGTCTTGGAAACTCTTTATCTCTCCATCCATTTTAAAAGTCAGTCTTGCTGGATAGAGTATTCTTGGTTGCATGTTCTTCTCATTTAGTACTCTGAATATATTTTGCCAGCCCTTCCTGGCTTGCCAGGTCTCTGTGGAAAGGTCTGACGTTATTCTAATGGGCTTTCCTCTGTATGTAAGAAGCTTCTTTGTCCCAGCTGCTTTTAAGAGGGTCTCTCTTGAAACAAAATTCCCCATTCTAACGATAAGGTGCCGTGAGGACTTTCGAGAATCTAAAATCTCAGGAGGAAATCTTTCTGCCTCTAGTACATGAACGTTGTTTCCATTCGTGAGATTGGGAAAATTTTCATAGACAACTTCTTCCACTATATCTTCTAGACTTCTTTCTTTTTCTTCCCCTTCAGGGATTCCAATAATTCTGACGTTGGAACGTTTCATGGCATCGTTTATTTCCCTGATTCTGTTTTCGTGGCTTCTGAGCTGTTTGTTCCAGGCTTCCTCCTGATCCTTTCTCTCTATCTGTTTGTCCTCCAGATCACTAATTCTATCTTCTGTCTCAGTTACGCTAGCTTTTAGAGAATTTAGATTGGATTGGAGCTCTTTGAGAGCATTTTGAACATCATCCCTGGTGGCTTTCAGTTCTGCCCTAACATTGTGAACATCATCCCTGGTGGCTTTCAGTTCTGCCCTAATCAATTCTGTTTGGTCATCCATGGCTTTCTCCAACCTAGCTATTGCCTGGATAATTGTTAGTCTGAATTCCTTTTCTGACATATTGTCTATGTCGATAGCCATTAGCTCTGTTGCAGAAGGCCCATCCTCTGTATTTTTCTTCTGTTGGGTATTCCTCCTCCTAGTCATTTTGGTAAGAGATGACTGATCAGTTGTAGCTGGACTTATTGATTGTGGTGCAGTCAATGTGCACCCTGGAACGCTTCTGTGCAATCTGGATTCCCCACCCAAATGAGAGAAAAAAGAAAAGAAAAAGAAATAGAGAAGAAGAAAGAAAAAAAGGGGAAAGAAAAAAGGAAAAAAAAAGAGAGAGAGAGATAGGAAAAAAAGGGAAGATAAAAGAGAAGGCTCAGCCCAAATGGGCCACAAGGTAAGATTTGTGGAGTATACAAACAAAAACAGACAGACAAAAAGAGTGATAAAAGTATATGACAAGAGAAAAAAATATGTATATATAAGCAAAAAAAAAAGGGAAGAACCTCATCAGAAAGAACCCCAAGTATAAGGTTTATATATTATCAGGACAAACACAAATTCACAGAAACACTGACAGAAGGAAAAATTGGGAGAATGGTTATAGATTCTCAGTGTGGGTGAGGAAGGTTATTTTGATTCTTCCTGAAGGTATCTTGATGTTTTTGTTAAGGGACTTAACTTTCCTAAGTTACAGGGGGATTAGAAACTGGTTTGCCTATAGGGGTAGCATTGATTGGGGAAAGGGGATTACCTTGAAGTTTAACTCTATATGTATAGTAGAAAATCAAAATTAAAAAAGAATAAACTAGACTAAACTAAGTTAAAATTAAAAAAGAATTAAAAAAATAGAAAAACAAAAGAAAAACACGGGTGTATGTATCAAAAAGTTCAGGTTAGAAGGTTATTAAAGAATTTGATGTACTGGACATCTCGGTGTGATGGTAAATAGGTTAAAAAATTATCTGTATGTATAAAAAAAAGAACCAGAATATTGGTAAAGAGTTAAAAATAAAAGTTGTATTTATGAAGTAGTGGTGATTGTTCTCTAGTAGTCTTTTTTTTTTTTTCTTCTTTCCTGGTTGGTTTTCTGGGGGAGGGGCCTGCTACGTGGGTTTTCAGACAATGATGTTCCCTGAGTTAGGTCCTCCCGCTCCCCTCAAGGGGGTGAGCTCTTTTTTTTTTTTTTTTTTTTTTTCTTTTTCAGGAAACTGTTTTTTTCAGCCTTTTGTTCTCTGGGGGTTTTTATGTTCTTTCATCTGCTTTCTCTCGCCTTGACAGCTTTTGATGGTTTTTGGAGGTTTAGAGGAGAGCAAACCTCACCCCAACCTCCCTCTCAGAGAGAAGCCTCAGACTCTTTTGCAAAAGCTGCTGGCAGAGTCGGTTCTGAGTCACTGTCCCTGGGGATGCAGGAGCTCCTCGTTGTACCCAAAACCAGGGCAGCGGTGGCTGTCTAGGCAGCTCCAGACCGCCAGAGAGGTTCGGAGCAGAGATCGCACACTGAGATTTTCCCGCTGTCCCGGGCTGGGAATGTCTGGTTTTTCCGGCTGCCAGAGCTCCAGGCTAGCGCCTGTGAGCACCTATCCCATGGGAGGGTGTGGGACGCGCGCGTTTCAGGATTGCCGTCTGGCCAGGCTCCCAGCCCCTCACGGGAGCCAGACCCCACTCGTTCTCGGGCGCGCTGGCGGGTCAGGTGCACTGGCGGCTCAGGGATGGAGACCTGATTTCTCTGCCGCACTCTCTCTGGCTCCGCGCCAGGGGAGGCTGTCCTGGGTCCGGGGACTTAGGTCCCTGACCCTAACTGCCCAGGTTCCCACTATTACCCCCCGCGATCCTTTGCTGTTTGTTTTTTGAGTGCTTTCAACCAGATTCCAAGTTAATGCTGGTCCCCAGAGGCAGAGCACTCTGGTGTTGGGGTGTTACTTTCCGATCGGTCACCTCTGGTGGCTCCCTCCCCCTTTTGTTTATCTTCCGATATCAGTCGGACATTCCCAGTCTGCTTTACCTGCCACTGGCGTCTTCTGCTCCTGTAGAGATCCAGACGTGTATAACTCTGATCTCAGGCTGATTTCATGGGTGGTCGGAGTTCTTTGGTAGGTAATCAGCTCACTTTAGGGTACAGGTTGAAATGGTGCCTCCTCCTACTTCCCCGCCATCTTGACTCCCCTCTTTTCTTTTCTTTTAATGCTGTTGAACTTTAAGCGCTAGCCTCAAGAAGAAGAAAAAGACAACGTCATCCTTAGAACATCTTGCTCTATGGTATTAAAAAAAAAAAAAAAAAAAAAAAAAAAAAAACAAACTTGGCCCAAGTCAGAAATTCTTTTAAAACTCCAGCATCTTCAACTTCTGAAACAGGAATGATTATAAACATTTGATAGAGACTCTTCTCAAAATTGGGGTATGAAGGAAAATTTTTTTTATTCTAAATCCCTCCACCTACATCTTTTGCTTCCTAATTTTGGCTACAACTGGGAACTCTGATTTTGTCTAAGTCTGAGAGGTAAATGACTAATATTTGCATGAGTTCTGGAAAAATTGTTTTGAGTAGAAGAGGACTCATTTGGAGTTTACTGTGTATTTGTGGAAGTCAATATCAGCTTAAACTGGAATGTATGTCAAGGTGTTTAAGACATTCAATCATTCTTTCACACGTAATACAGTAAACATTAAAAGAATAGGCATTGTGTGTTAGGTGCAGTGCTAAGTACTCAATAAAAGCATGAGTTCAAGGTGCCTGGGTAGCTCAGTTTAGTTTGAAGTGCCTGCCTTCCACTCAGGTCATGATCCCAGAGTCCTGGGATGGAGCTCCACATTGGGCTTCCTGCTCAGCAGGGATCCTGCTTCTCCCTTTCCCTCTGCTTTTTCTCCCAGCTTGTGTTCACTTTCTCTTATGCTCTCTCTCTCTCTCTCAAATAAATAAATAAAATCTTAAAAACACACATAATAAAACTGAATAAACATTTATGTTAATGATTTGAATTTTTTCATAGAATAGCAAATTAGAAAAAAATGTCAGGATAAGAAAGAGACCATGGAATGCAGGAAAACCCTTCATATATACTTTATTGGAACTTCCTTCCTGCTTTTTGAACAAGAAGTCAAGCATTTTTATCTTTCACTTGGCCCCCCAAATTATGTAGCTAGCTGTAGGTGCTGATTGTTTTAGATAGAGAGAACATGAGATATAAGAAAATGGAGACATTAAATACTCTGTCTTGCTTAAGCTGCTGGGTGCATGTTTGGTATCTGAGGGAATGTAGTATGAATTGAGGAGGAAGAATAAAACTTTTGTATGCCATTCTCAATTAAGGAGGAGGCACTGAAGGATTAAAGCTAATAATAGCATGGCCCAAATAAAATCTTGGAAGGATCTCTCTAGGTTTATGATGGAATGGAGTCTAATATCTGAAAGACAAGTCAGAATCTGAAACCCTCCAAATAGGAGACAATAGGGGTCTGAACTAATATGGTGGTAATTTGGAAGGGAAGTGACTTCAAAAGTTATTTCTGAAATAGAACTGACAGTATTTGATGGCTGATTAGATGTTGGTAATAAAGAAAATGAAAGATTCAGGAGATCTCTGAAGTATCTGGTTTAAGACACCCATGATAGTTATTTCTTAAAAAAAAAAAAAAAAAGATTTTACTGAAAGGAGCATGTTTGAAAGTAAAGATGGAAGTTTTTGTTTTGAATATATTTCATGTCCTTTATATGTTATGATAAAATGGATATATCCAAAAGACACTTGGAAATATTTGTGCTCAGTAAGACAATATTTGCTACTTCAACAATAATTTTGAATTATCTGGTTCTCTAATTTCTGGCCATTCATATTCTTCAGAAGTAGCTTCTAATTCTAGAAATAAGGCAGTCTGAGAACGTAAATGTTTATTCACAAAGTCCCTGGACTAAAATCACAGAATGGATTCTTCTAAGTGCTGATCTAAAACATTCTTATTAACATTTAACCAGCTTTGGTATCTATCCTTGAGACCCATGTCACTCATGAAACATCTATTAGAGAGAATTCTGAAATGCATCAAGGATGTATAATGAAGAAAATACAGGGAAGTATATTTCCTTACAAACATGCTGAGTAATTATTATGTGAAATGATATATGCAAAGACAGTATCTAGATGGTTTAATCACTAGATGGTTTTAATCACTGAAGATAAAACTAGTCATTCCTAATAACCCAGAGAAGAAAAGACATTTCTTCCCTTCTCATAGTTGCAAATATCTTAAGAATTAAAGATGGGTGGCTTAACCTTGGTGAGACATTTGAGTCCCTGAGGCACTGGACATTTTTAGGTGCTTCAAATACCCTCAAACCCTGTAGACTATGGAGAGAACACATTGTATGTGGGGCCATTTCTAATTTTTGAGAAATAGTGGATCACAGAAAAAGGAAAATAAATAATAAAATAGAACAACTGGTGCTTAAAATTCCCAGCTATCAGGTGTCTGGGTGGCTCAGTTGGTTAAACATCTGACTTCAGCTCAGGTTATGATCCTAGGGTCTTGAGACTGAGTTCCACATTGGGATCCCTGTTCAGTGGGGAGTCTGCTTCTCTCTCTACTCTTCCTCCTACTCGCGTTCTCTCTCTATTTATTTCTCTCTCTATCAAGTAAATAAATAATCTTAAAAAATTTATAAAAAATAAAATTCCCTGCTACCTATCAAACCTAACAATCTTGTCCATGGGAAAAAATTGACCTCATTATGAGTTCCATAATAAACCTGAAGGATATACCAACCAGGGCATCCTTACTGTCAGGATATGAAATTATTTCAGTATATTGAATTATTTCATTTCCATTTCAGCATATTGAGTATGCTTGATCTTATCCAAAAGGCCCAGAAGCAATCCATTTTAATGTATTGAATGATGAGCATATAATAACCAGGGTAACCTTAGTAGCAAGATATGGAATTATTTCATCTCCATTTTAGTGTATCGAGTGATGAGAGCAAGGAGTTTCATGGGGCTGTGAATGTTGTAGAAGTTTTGACTTTGACATTAGCCTGGACAAGGAAGTGTATGTGGCAGAACATGGGTGAGGGTTCAGTAGGAGCATGCCCTCTCAGGTAGCAGAAAGGCCTATATCTAAAAGTAGCAAAAGGAGTGAAACTGGGTGGTAGGAAAGAAGTTGAGGCAAAGTTAAAGCCATAGTTTATATATAAAGGATGATCCTTTGTTATGCAATTTAGCATTCAAAGATTACCTAAAGGTGAAAGAATTAAGTTAACTGAGTCTTCAGTTGGAATGTTTTATTTCAAATAAAACTTTTTATGGCAAATGATTTTATTGATCTTTGTAGAAGCTTATATATATATATATATATATATATATATATATATATATATAAAACCTTGCTAAGAACATTTTCTTCATATTGATCAACCCACAGAATAACACACGTTTTCTTAACTAAGATTTCAAATATCTATAAAAATTGGTGGCAAGTGTGCCATCCCTAATTATAAGAAAAACTGCTCTTAAATTAGAGGAAAATGCAAGTGTTATTTTATGACATGTAACTGTTTCTTTTCCTGTACCATCTCCATTCAATCCATCCCACACTCCTCTCAGATTAATGTCTCAAATGGGTTCCTGTTATGTGCTTATTTCTATATATTGTATATTTTTTAGCATAAAATTAACTGTGAGTATGATGGGTTTAATTTGTTTCCAAAAAAGCTATCCAAAGATGAAGAAATATCCTCCCATCATAACATAATGAATTACCATGACATGGTCTGAAAAGTTCTTTAGTTGAGTTTAACCACATTTGCATTATTGTAGTGCATCCTGTTCACCACAGCTCTCTCATTCAATTAGGTAAAGGAAGAGGATCCTGGGTGGCTAATTTTGTTGAGCATCTGACTTAGGCTTAAGTCATGATCTTGGGGTTCCCCTTGGGGGAACTCCTTGTCCCTCTCCTTCTTCCTCCCCTCCCTCTCCTACTCTCTACCCCCTCCTTTGTCCCTCCCCTGCCCCTCATGGTTCTCCTGTGCACACTGCCTCTCAAATAAATGAATAAATTCTTTAAAAAAATAAAAATTTAAAAAATAGGTAAGGGAAATTGTTTGTGAGGCATAAATCTATTCCAAAAATTTTAATAAATAACCCTGGAAATCCTAGACAACCTTACTATTAGTAAATCAATACATTTGCTTTCTTGAAATTTCTGTCTCCCATATTTCTAATGTATCAGAACTTAAAATATGGTCTCATGTCTGTATTCTCAGTTCTATTATCATTTAGTTCAAAACTAGAAATTTTAGAGAAAGATTGCAATGTCACTGAGATAAGACAAAAAAGGGGAACTCTTACACAGACAGTATGAGGTCAAAAGAGGGGACTTTGTTTAAAACATTAAAGAGCTGAGCTTCAGAATTATCAACATCTAGGCATTTTATATATGAAATTACTTCCACCCTTTCCAATGATAGCTAGTTACCTTTTACCTAACTTTCTTTTATATCTCATAATTTAACTATTCATATTATTCGAGAGACAATTGAATCATGTGAAATTTTTAAAATGCTCCAATCGGATTTCAAAAACCTATTGAGAAAGAAAAGCAGATGTGTTTTGTGTGTATATACAGTGTGTGTATACATGCATGAACATGAGTGCAAACAGGAATGAAACCATGTTGATTCATTTTATATTACCTGTAACACCTGATGGATTTCTACCATTTTTTTTAAAGATTTTATTTATTTATTTGACAGACAGAGATCACAGGTAGTCAGAGAGGCAGGCAGAGAGAGAGAGAGAGGAAGGGAAGCAGGCTCCCTGCTGAGCAGAGAGCCCGATATGGGGCTTGATCCCAGGACTCTGGGATCATGACCTGAGCTGAAGGCAGAGGCTTTAACCCACTGAGCCACCCAGGCGCCCTGGATTTCTACCATTTTTAATGAGGAATCACTTATCTGTCTGTATGAATGGGGCAAGTTTTTTGTATAGAGTTCAAAGTCAAGTGACAAAATTTGGTTTACTATCAGTTTTACTTTCCTAATACTAAAAGCTGTCCAACAAAAGAAGTGGTTTCTTGGCATTATAATTGCTCAAATCCTAACTATGTGCCTACCTTTGAGATATCAGGTTATTGATGGTCTTCAAAGATCCCCCCACCCACCCATTAATCTAATATTCTATTATAAGTTATTTTTGGATCATCATCCACAAAGACAATTTCCCTGAGTAAGAAGGCACAATGTTGGTGTTTGTTGGTAGAAGGAGGCCTTCATTACCAAATCTCTTAGCACTCATTTATACATGTATCAGTTGGAAAGAGTGACAATTTGATCTCCAAAAATGTTAGGTATTTTGAAAGATATGGGAAGACCCTTAGACTAGAACTATAATTAGAGATGAAGGTCCTACAATTAAGTCTGGAGGTAGGAACAGTTGTGTTCCCCCACCTCTACTACATAAGCAGTGAACTTGAGTTCAGAGTCCCTAAAGTTTGTATGCAGCTATTCCAGCTCCTCTCACCAGTCTAAGGATGAAAGTAAATTATACAATCTCCAAAGAGAGGGGATGGTGTAACAC